>NW_006408655.1:6876979-6877933 GCF_000296735.1 Chrysochloris asiatica
AGGAGTAGCTGGTGGGTTTGCAGTGCTTATTCTATAGCGCCATATCAGAACCCCAAATATATCATACTGACTTTGATATTTAAACATTCTCTATAAAAAAGAGAAAATACTGCTATATAAGTTGTGTAGAGTTAGTAAATTCAGTATTTTATAGTAGGACTCCTGCTGTGGCACAGTAGGATAGCACTGGACTGCTAACCATAAGGTTGGCAGTTCAAACCCACCAGCCACTCCTCAGAAATCCTGTACAGGGTTGCTATGAGTCAGAACAGACTCAAGGGTACTTATTTGACAATGAATTGTCAAAAACAACAGTTTTCTACTATGCTATCTACCTTATGCAATTTGGCTTAATGAGCTATAAACAGGCACACTAACCTCTATTTATTATCAGTCACTGCCAGGTCAGATACCCGGGGCACCCTTCCCTAGAAGCTTACCTCTGGATTCTATCAGTTTACATCAACACTCTATTTGTGACAGCTTACATTTATGGTATTTGAAACCTTCCCAAATATATACTGATTACACCAAAAGTGTTTCTCTGCTATTCATACGGTTTTCAGTGACTAAATATTCGGGAGTAGTCTGTCACTCCTTCTACTGTGCATAAGGTCACTATGAGTCAGAACCGACTTGATGGCACCTAACAACAACAACAACACCGAAAGTAACGAGGCGGTAGCTCTTGGAGAAAGAGTTTTAGTATAAGGAAGAGAAAGATCAACTGGCACATTTAATTTCACTTGGTTTCCACAAATGACAAAAATAAAAGGAAAATTTAAATATAAATGAAAACTTTGAAAATGAAAGCAGGATCCCAAAAAACAAGGTTAGAATATGAGGAAAACTTTTAGTTTAATAGCTTATCTTATATATAAGATTTCCAAGGGGCAGCTGGTAGGTGAGTTTGAACCATTGGGCCTTGCAGTTAGAGGTCCAGTGCTTAATAAT
>NW_006408655.1:6878451-6879281 GCF_000296735.1 Chrysochloris asiatica
TCAGCAGTTCAAACTCACCAGGTGCTCCTTGGAAACCTTATACAGGGTCGCTATGGGTTGGAGCTGACTCAACGGCACTTCACAACAACAACTACCACCTGACTTTTGGTGTGGTGCTGTGGGCTAATGCATCAGACTGCAAAGTCGTTGGAACTGCAACGACAGTGATTCAAGCTCACCAGCTGCTCCTTGGAAACCCTATACAGGGTTGCGATGGGTCAGTTGACAACAACCTGACTTCTGGTTTGGTGCTGCAGGATCAGCACTGGACTGTGAACCACAAAGTCAGCAGTGCTACTTGAAAACCCTATACAGGGTTCCTATGAGTCAGAAAGGAGTCAAAGGCACATTAACAACAACAACAACCCTATCATTATACTTCTTAACAAAAGTCACTATGATGAACTACATTGGACACTTGATTAATTTAATATGTATTTATTGAGAATCACTCACAAATTCCAATGAGAACAGAATACAGGGCTTTGAAACAAAGACACCCAGGAAAGCAACTGCTGTTTAAACACATACCTCTCCAGACAAAGCAAAACTAAATCAGGAGGCAAGAACAGAAAAGGCAAGAAAGAGAATAACCAAATTTATAATGTTTTGAACACATTACACACCTTATGTAACATACATGCCTAAAGAGTTGAATATAAATTTAACTTTGCAAGCCAAACTACATTTTAAAGGGAGGAAGTCTCCTCCTCGTAAAATTATATGGTGGCAGTGAACAAGGCTTCTTGCAGAGCCTTTGCAATACATAAAACTATAGGTAGAAACCAGAACTACATCCAGATCTCCAGAGATGAGAAAGCTCCACTTGA
>NW_006408655.1:6880386-6882999 GCF_000296735.1 Chrysochloris asiatica
AGGATATAACCTTTGTTTGGTTGATGATGCATGGAGGGGATTGGAACCATGGCAATGAGATGATATATGATGGAATGAATGTAAGACTAAGGTTCTCCCATGTAAACTATCATATAATTCACAATAAAACATTAAAAAAAAATCATATGGTGGAACTTCTGAAAAACAAATATTTATTTATAAAGCACATTGTTGTTGTTAAGTGCTATATGAGTCAGTTTTATATATATATATATACCCACACACCACTATTATTTATTTCTTTTTCCTAAAACATTTGAAAATAGATACATCGAGTGTGGCTCTTAAAAACTTCTGTGTGATTTTCAGCAGTCAGAACATTTTATTATGTAACCAAATTCAGAAAATTTAATACTGATACTATACTTTAAACTACAGTCAATATTTTATTTTTTGGCAATTGTGCCAACAACATTGTTAACAGTATTTTTTTCTCTTCTAGTCCAATATCAAGTATTATATTTAATTATTGTCTCGTTAGTGTCCTTACACCAGGATAGTTTCTCAGTCTCTTTTTCCTGACATTAATAGTTTTGTAGACTACATATACACTATATTATAGAATACTCCTCAATCTGTGTTTGTTTGATTAGATACAGGTCGTGTATCACCTGTTATGACTGGTGATCTCAGTAAGTCTCATGTTAATGCAATATCCTTATACTCCTCATTGATACTTCTAATTTTGAACATCCAGACTAAGTATTAAATGGTTTCACCACTGTATAATTATCACTTTACCTCTTGCAATTAATCAGCAATCTGTGGACAGACACTCTAAAGCCATATACATATTCTGGTCTTCATCAAACTTTCCCTAATGATTCTACTGATAGTTCTCGCCTGAAACAATCTTTATTAAGATCAGTATAAGGTGAGAATAGATCAATAATGACTCTATAATAAAATATTTATGTACTCAAAGTCTGTAGGTCCTAAGTTTTCAGAAGAAGTCCAAAAAATGGGTTAAAGTAGTTGTTAACTTTCCTAAAGAGTGTACCATGCATCTTTGGTATAAAACCTAATACAAGAAACAATAAATAAGATTAAATAAATAAATATGAATAAATGTGATGGTTAAGGTTGTTTGTCAGCGTGGCTGGGTCATGATTCTATGTGGTTTAACAGTTATGTAATGATGCAGTGTGGCAGCTGTGTAATGGTGTAATCTCTGATATGATCAGCCAGTCAGTTATAAGGGAAGGTTCCTTAGTGTGTACCCTAGATCCAATAAATATATGACTGTTCCAGAAAAGCTCACTCACTGGATCTGGATCCTGCATCTATCTTGTCAACATGTGAACTCTACTTCTTACGATTTGTCAGCTTCCACATCTTGTCACCTTACCTGTCTGTCTTAAAATCATCAACCTTTGAAGGCTGTTATGCAATAAGTAGCCTGCTGTCTGACCTGCTGGTCTTAGATTTGTCAGTTCCTGTAGATCTGAGTCAAGGAAGCCTCCAGACTGACAACTTAACCATGGACTTGGGACTTGCCAACCTCTACAACCTCATGAGTCATTCCCTTGAGATAAATCTCTCTATATCTAACTTTCTCTCTCTCCACACACTTCACTGGTCTTACATTTATAGAGATCATTGACTAAGACAATACAATGTAAAGAGGTTGAGAGGTTTTGGGGGTTAAAGGTAATCCTACAAGTTAGGATAAGTACTGGAAGATAAAGATAAAAATAAAACAAAACACAGAAGTTTTACCAAGGTTAAATCCTGTTGCCATTGAGTTGATTCTACCACACAGTGATCCTACAGGATAAGGTAGAACTGCCGCATCGGGTCTTCAAGGCTGTAAATCTTTATGGAAGCAGATGACCACATCATTCTCCCATAGAACAGGCAATGACCTCAAATAACAGACTTTTCAGTTAGCAGTCAATCACTTAATACTGAGCCACACAGAAAGTAGTGCTGTAGGATAAGCACTGGAACCACAAGGTCAGTTTGAATCTCAAGGTTTATTGTTCAAACTCATCAACCACTCCTTGGAAACCATATATAGGGTCACTAAGAGTTGGAACTAACTCAACAGCACTTAACAACAATAACAAAGTTACAAAAATATTTTTAAATGTAGAGATCTGAGTTTTAGCTATATAAAAATGGTATCATACTAGATCCTGATATTCTAGATAAATAATAACTTAATGAGAGTTTTTTTCTAAACATACTTACCCACGATTCATGTCAACAGACTGGTCCCTCTGTAATATGTCAATGGTGATGATGGTGGTGTGCCATTAAATAGATTCTGACTCATAGCAACTCTGCAGTGTTTCACAGACTGTAAATCTTTATGGAAGCAGAAAGTCTCATCTTTCTCCTTAGGAGCAAGCATCTGGTGGATTCGAACTGCTGACCTTCTGATAACAGCCCAACAAGTAACCCACGATGCTACCAGGACTATCAATAGTGCTCTTGAAGTGAGGTATTCAGTATGCAACTAGAAAGCTCCTAACACAGTCAGTCAGTCGTAACAGATAATAGAACTGTTACCTTTCTGATGTCAGACAGATCTTGGCTGAAAGCAGAGAATATCAGAAAGATGTTTACCTGTGCTTTACTGACTACGCA
>NW_006408655.1:6883899-6896485 GCF_000296735.1 Chrysochloris asiatica
GATTGGCAAAGTGGCAGCATCAGTGGGCTCAAGTGTGGCAACAATTGTGAGGTTGGCCCAGGATCGGGCAGTGTTTTGTTCTGTTGTGTATAATATGGTCACTTTGAGTCATTAGCGACTCAGTGGCATCTAACAACAACAACAACAACCACCTTTCTTCTTCTGGATGCTAAACTTCTGCTGATATAGTTAAAAATTACATGATCTTTTTTAGTCAACATCTTATACTTTTGTAGTGTTTATGTCCATTTGCTTAAAAATCTCACTGCAGAATATACTGTCATGATTGAAAAGCTATTGCATTGTTCTGTATGTTTAGGGTTTGGAAGTATTTGGGGTTGGAATCCTGAAGTAATAACTGGGTGTGCCTAACTGTATTCAGGTAAAATACTCATGCCAAGTATTTGCCAATAATTTACGGTGATTTTTGTCCATAAAGAAAAGGGTTAAAAATAAATAAAATTTACTAGAGAAAAAAGATTTTTAATATAGATCACTGAACCTTCACAAAATATGCTTATTTTTTTAATGCTCATGTGAGTCAATAAATTTCATAAGATTCCCAGAAATGTTATCTAGAATAAAATATAAAGAGATTAAGATAAATTTAGAGACATAGAAATACAGACAGTATGTCAAATATATACAAAATTGGATTCTGGGAACAAACAGAAAGAGAATGGAGCAGAAGCAATATTTAAAGAGGCAAAGATCTGAGAATTTTCCAAGCTTGAGTAAAGACTAAGTCTTAAGAGTTACACTCTTTGAACTCTAAATGGGATGAATCACACTTACGCACATCATAATGAAAATGAGGAAAATTAGAATCAATGAGAAAACATTAAAGCATGTATAAAAAAAACAACTTACGTTTAAAGAAACAATAAATGGAAATCAGCTGACTTCTCAACAAATACAATGCAAGTTGTTGTTAAGTGCCATCAAGTTAGTTCTGACTCATAGCAACCCTTTATGGAATGTGTGAGGAACAGATGATAGGTTTGAACTGCTGGCCTTGTGTTTCGTAGTCTAGTGCCGATCCTACAGTGTCACACCAGAATACTTTCAAAGTACTGGAAGAAAATAACTGCCAAACTAGAATCCTGCAGTCATTAATAATATCTTCAAATATCAATACTACGTCTCTTTCTTCCTAGTCTGTCTTGTTCTCAAATTTCTGCTGAAACTTTTCCACCATGGGTAACCCTGCTGGTATTTAAAATACTGTTGCCACAGACTCCAGCAACACTCAAGCCAACACAATATAACAAACTGACAGACAAAGGTGGTGAAAAGAAAAAAAGGAAAACTTTGCTGAAGGTAATTCAAAAACAGCTGCAACAGTACATCGATAGCAAACTGCCAGAAATTCAAGCCAAACTTGTAAGATGAAACTAGGGATAACATTGCTGACGTCAGACAGATCTTGGCTGAAAGCAGAGAATACCAGAAAGAGGTTTATTTGTCTCTTATTGACTATGCAAAAGCTTTCCACTGTGTGGATCATGACAAACTATGGATACCATTGTGAAGAATAGGCAGTACAGAGCATTTAATTGTTCTCATGAGGAACTGGTAAATAGACCAAGAAGCAGTTGTTAGAACAAAACAAACTGATACTGAATGGTTTAAAATTAAGGAAGGTGTGCACCAGAGTTGTACTCTTTCACCATTCTTATTCAATCTATAAACTGAGCAAATAAACTGAGCAAATGTGATACATAGTTTGATTTCTGGACTGTTGCTTCCATGAATGTTGCTAGTGGATCCAAGTAAAATGAAGTCTTTGACAACTTAATCTTTTCTCCATTTATCATGATGTTATTTGTTGGTCCACTGGTAAGGAGTTTTGTTTTCTTAACACTGAGGCACAACCCATAATGAAGACTGTGGCTTTTGATCTTTATCAGTAAGTATTTTAAGTTCTCTTCATTTTCAACAAGCAAGGTTTTATCATCTGCATATCACAGGTTGTTAATGAGTCTACTTCCAAACCTGATGCCATATACTTCTTCAAGTAATTCAGCCTCTCGAATTATTTGCTCAGCAAACATACTAAGTAAGTATGGTGAAAAAACACAATCCTGACACACATCTTTCCTGATTTTAAACCATTCAGTGTTACTTTGTTCTATTCAAATGACTGACTCTTGGTCTATATACAAGTTCCTCATGTGCACAAGTAAGAACAGTCATTCTCTGAAACGTGGTCTGTAGTTTGTCATGATCCATACAGTTGAAAGTCTTCGCATAGTCAATAAAGCACAGGTAAACATCTTACTGATATTCTCTGCTTTCAGCCAAGATGCATCTGATGTCAGCAATGATATCCTTCATTCTACTTCCTTATCTAGATCTGGCTTGAACCTCTGGAAATTCTCTTAATGTTGTAGTCATTTTAAAATTATCTTTAGTAAAATTTTACTTGCATTTGTTATTAATGATACTGTCCCATGATTTCCACATTCCATTGGGTTACCTCTTTGGAATGGGCACAAATATGGATCTCTTCCAATTAATTTTATAGTCTACAGTAAAAGCAGTGTTCAGAAAGAAATTTTTACCTGTAAATGTTAACCTTAATCTTTCACCTTAATAAATTAGAAAAAAGAGCAAACCAAACCCAAGGCAAATAGAAGGAAGGAGATAATAAAGATAAAGTCAGAGATAATATAAAGAATAGTTAGCTATATCAACTAAGAAAACAAAAAGACTCAAATTACAAACCCTAACTGACTCAACTCTTCATTCCAGTGCCATCAAACTGATTCTAACTCATAGTGATCTTATAAGACAGAGTAGAATTGTTCCATACGGTTTCCGAGCTGCAGTTTTTTACAGGTGTAGAATGCTTCATCTTCATCCCACGGAGCAGCTGGAGTACAAACCAGCGACCTTTCATTAGCAGTTTAACACTTTCACCATTCATCAGGGTTCCTCCTAACCCACTTGCCATTGTTGCTGTCATAAGCCATGCCAGGGAGTTGGCTCCCTGTATAGGTTTTCTGAGAGCAGCAGGCAGATTTGAACTGTTGGTCATTCAACACTTATCCTATAGCGCCAACTAGGGCTCTCCTAATCCAAAAGGATGATTATTATAATAATAAAAACAAAAGCATGAATGTGAAGAAAACTATACCATCATATACTGCTGGCAGGAACATAAACTAATGCAGCTGTTATAGAAAACAATTTGGCAGTTCTTCAAAAAAGTTAAATATAAAATTACCATAAGACACAGCAATTCTGTTCCTAATTATGTACCCAAGTGAAATGAAAGAGAAGTTTTAAAGAAAACTTATACACAAATGTTCATAGCAGCATTGTTCGAGCAGTCAAAAAAGTAGAGATAAACCAAATGTCCATTAGCAGATGAATGAATACAAAATGTGATATATCTATATAATTAGTCATAAAAAGAAATGAAGTACTATTATATGCTACAACATGGATGAAACTTGTAAACCTTACACTAATTAAAGAAGGTATAAAAGGCCACTGCAGTTCAGTGAATTACTGAATTACTCTTCTACTCATAGTCTTTGTAACTCTCACCAAATGTCTGGGTTGGACTATGCAACATATAAGGTACTTACAATGACCCAAGCTTACCAGCCGCTCCTGGGAAACCCCAGACAGGGTCGCTGTGGGTTGAAATCTACTCAACAGCACTTAAACAACAACAACATGGCCCACCAAGGAGACTGGCTATCTTGCTAAAAAAGTAAATAAGTTGTATGATACCCTTGTGGGGGGTTGTTGTTAAGTGCCGTCGAGTCGGTTTCGACCCATAGCGACCCTGTACAGGGTTTCCAAGGGTGTAAATCTTTACGGGAGTAGAAAGCCTGATCTTTCTCCCGCGGAGCAGCTGGTAGTTTCGAACCGCTGACCTGAAGGTTCGCAGCCCGATTCATAACCACTATGCTACCAGAGCTCCTCTGTGGGGGTAAGACCATGTAAATAAGGTACATTGAACTCCAGTGTACAGATTGGTCTGTTTTGCCATCATACTAGGCTTGAAAAGAGCCATTCCTAAGGTGGAAAGGAAGATCCTTATGACCATCAAGAAAGGAAAGTCAGGAGTGGAGCACATCCTTTGGACCCAGCATCCTTGCGTTGAGAACCTCCTTGATCCAGGAGGCAGCGAGTTATAAATGGGAGTACAATGTTTATATAGGTTGGCAGATGATATTTCTATATGTATATGCTGTAAATATATCCAAGGATATTATAGAGCAAATAGGGGCAAAGTTCTGAAAACTTCTTAGCCATAATCACATGCCTTTCGGGAATGACTCATTGGATTTGGGGACTTAAGACCACAGTCTCAGAGAATGACTAGAACAATTGGCGTAACAAGGTCCATAAAAATAATAGCCTACATGCTACTTTGGTGAGTAGCTACTGAAGTCTTGTGATAGTTAAGGTTTTGTTCAACTTGGTTGAGCTATAATTCTTAGTGGTTTGGCAGTTAAGAAGTGGTAAACCCCCATGATGATATCTGCTACAAGCACCCGATCCATGAAAGGAATCTTCTCTGAGCTGTAGTCTGCTTCCAATATATGTGGACGCTGTGGAAAAGTGGGTTTTTTTGACTCCTCATGTATCTCCAGTTCTTTGGACTCCAGCCAGTAGTCTGCCGAATTTCCCGCAATCCTGGAAGTTGTCAGTAGCCTGCCATCTTACCAACTGACCTTGGATTCATTTGCCTCTTCAGCCAGAAGCCTGCCACCTGACCAGGGTTCTTCAACTCTTGCAGCTATGTAAGTCAGGAGATGTCTTCAAACTGACTTCTGACCTCATATACAGAGTATAATTAAACAAGTCTCTGCCATCATTAGAAGGCTGCAGATAAGTTCTCTCAGTAATATATTTGTCTCAGTCTCATTTGAGGACTCAAAAAAAAAGTTCCAATCAAAACAATGACTTGGGGGTGCGGTGGGGAACATAATTCATTCCACAACATGTGATGTAAATCAAAGAATACAGAATTCTTCAGGGAAGGATTTGTAGTTGTTAAGGGTCATTGAGTCTGTTCCAACTCACAGTGACCCTGTATAGGGTTTCCAAACAGCAGCTGGTGAGTTTGAACTGCCAACCTTCTGGTTCAACCTGACCTTTCAGTCTGATGCATTATCCTACAGCACCACACCAGGATTAGACAGGTGAAAACACCATCTCAATTAGTGTACAAACCTAGATATGTCTAGAAACTATAGCTTCACATTTTAATGCTTTTGTTTAATAAAGGTTTCTAAGATTTTGTAGATGATTTACTAATACATTTTGACATACCCTTGTATAAAGTATATGATAACAAGAAGAATGTTATGCTCAAAACAATCAACCATATGATACCAAACAGGCAGTATTTGCCCAAAAACAAAGTTCAGAGGCCAAGAAAGAAGGATGCATGGAAACAAGGAACCCAGGAAGGAAGTGGGGAAGACTGCTGTTACGCCAGAGGGATTGCAACCAATGTCACAATACAAACAAAAATGTATAAATTGTTGAATGGAAGATTAATCTGCTCTGTAAAGTTTTACCTAACCTACAATAATAAGGAAAGAGAAACATCAGGCAACCCAATTAAAAAAAACAGCAAAAATTTGACAATACACTTAACATAGGAGAAAATCAATACCCAATAAATATCAGTAAAGGTGTTCAACTGCATTATTTATCAGAGCTATGCAAATTAAACCATAATTACATACCACTGAATAGCTGTAAGAATGGTTAAAATATTAAAAACAAAAACAAAAACATGACCAACTATTAGTAAAGACTTTGGGTAATTTCATATCCTATTTATTGTTGTATTGTTAAGAGCCGTCAAGTCAATTCGGACCCATAGCGACCCTGTATATAGGGTTTCTGAGGAGCAGCTGATGAGCTTAAACCGCCAACCTTGCAGTTCAAACGGCTTTGCAGTCTGGCGCATTAACCCACAGTGCCACACTAGGACTCCTATATCCTGTTAGTGAAGTGGAAATTGATTCAAATATTTTAGAAAACTAAACATTTTCACTTATACAGTTGTTGTTAAGTGCCATAGAGTCGATTCCGAACCATGGTGGTGGTAGTTGTGTGCCGTGGAGTCGGTTCTGACTCATAGTGACTCTGTACAGGGTTTCCGAGGCTGTAAAGGTTTATGGGCGCAGAAAACCTCATCTTTCTCCCACGGAACAGCTGGTAGTTTCGAACTGTTGACCTTGAGGTTCGCAGCCTGAATTATAACCATTATGCTACCAGAGCTCCTTGTACAGGGTATCTGAGGAGCAGCTAGTGAGCTTGAACCACGACCTTGCAGTTCAAATGGCTTTGCAGTCTGACGCATTAGCCCACAGTACCACACCAGGAACTTATTAAAGTTGAACTATACAAATCCTGGAGTCCTACTGTAGAGCTGTAGGATAAGCACTGAACTGTTAGTCATAAGGTTAGCAGTTCCAACTCTCCAGCCACTCCTTGGAAATCCTATACAGGGTCACTATGAGATGGAACCAACTCGACAGCACCTAAGAACAACAACATACCCTAACTATGTATGACCTTGGAAGTAACTTCAAACCCCAAAATTTATACTTATGTGTACTAAAATAACATGTATAAAAATATTAGGGGAAATTGCTCATTGTAGCCCCAAACAGGAAAGAATACAAATGTCCAACAAAAATAAATTGAGGTATATTTATAACTGGACTATTACACAGTAATGAAAATGAACAAATTTCTGCTGAATGGATAAATCTCAACAAATAAGATAGTGACTAAAGGACACCAGATGCAAAAGAATACATAATGGGATGATTCTATTCAGCTAAACTTCAACCATCAGGCAAAATTAATTGATAGTGTTAAAAGTCAAGATAGTTATTCTTTTTATGGAAGAAGACGGTAGTAGCACTGGGGAAAAGAATGAGGGAGTTTCTTAACACTAGAGGTGTTCTGTTTCTTAATCTTGGTGATGGCTAGTTAACTTGATTCACTTTGCAATGGCTCATCAAACTGAGCATATGCATTTTATATGCTTTCCTGTATTTCTTGTACTGAATTACAAGTTTTAAAAATTGTTTACCTGTTTTTTCTGTGTTCTGTTCCTGTTTTCCAGCCAATCATCCATTTGTTCCTCAATTTCTTCTATAGAAGTTCCATGATCATAAGATTCAATGTATGTACTTTCTAAAGGCGTGTATACAGGAAATTCTGGTTTTGTTTTTTTTACTTTAACTTTCTTCTGTTCTAAAAATGTTTAAAAGAATCAATTATTGAGATTTATATAAAAATAATTTGTAACATTTGATTCATAGATCATATCTTGAAAGAACATGTGAATGTTGTTCTATCGTCAAAATAAAATTGTTTTACCATAAACAGCTGGCCCTAACTTTTATTGCATATTAACCACTACATTATATGCAAATAAAACTCAAAAAAACTTATGATGAAAGTAGGTGATCATTATGTAACCAGTATGTTTATTTGCAGACATTTTTAGTTTCCAAATTATTTTCATCAAATGTTTCAATGTGGAACAATGGAAAGAGCCTAGTCTGTTGTTTTACTCCTATCTTTACAACTTAATAGTTACACAATCTTAAGAAAGTAGCTTAACTCTGTTATTATTAAAAATCTAATAAAACCTACTACTGGAGGTATAAGAGGTATTACCTACATTACTAGTCGAAATGTGAAATTACTACATTACAACCTTTTTGGAAAGTTACATAAGAATATCTATTAAAAGTAAAACATAACATTTTTCCTAGCAACTTCTAAATAAAAGCATTAGAATGTAATTGTCTAAGTACATGTACATGGGTATACATGTGTATGCATGTGTAGAAAGGCTATTTCTTCACAGAGATGTAAAATGCCTAACATAGTGAGTGTGTACTTTATTAATGGGCGAAATGACTGAACAGTTATTGATAATACACCCTAGTAAGGAATACTGAGTCTCCATTAATAGAACCTGAAGTAAAGCTACACCAGTTGACTTGGAGAGATTTCGGTAAGCTAGGGAAATAAAAGCAAGATGCAGAAAAGTATGCATAGTTCCATACTAACAAAACAAAATGTCTCTGTAGATCCCTATGTATGTGTATGTGCATAAATATGCATATGGATGTCTGAAATTTATACATAAACATGAAAAAAATATGGATGGACATCTACTATCAGGTTTGTGGGGAGATAGATGAATGAGAAAGCACAGAAGCAAAGAAAAAAGGAAAAGAAAAGGAATACTATAATCAATATGTACAGATATACATATATATATGGATGTATATTTAAAGATTTTTATTAAATTATAGATATGAAAATAAAATTTTAGGAGATTAAGGAGTCCTGGTGAACAGTACCACTGTAGGATAAGCACTGGACTGGTAACCACAAAATCAGCAGTTCAAACTCACTAGTTGCTCTCAGAAACCTTACAGAACATTTCTGAGTCGATGGCACACAACAAAATGGAGTGCCCTGCTGGCAACGTATGATAAGCATTGGAATGCTAATTGCAAGGTCAGCAGTTCAAATCCACTAGCTTCTCTGTGAGAGACACACAAGGCTTTCTGCTCTCATAAAGATTTACAAACTCGGAAACCCCATACAGGGTAGTTATGAGTCATAAATGACTCAATGCCAGTAGTTAAAAAAACAAAACAAAACATGACATATGGAAAAACAAAGTGTACAGGAAAACAATTAGGCAGGTTTGCATGGGCTAAGTGGGACAGAGGTAACTAATGATGTATACACAACCATGGAACAACAGGGCTCTGGGATACAGGGATTGAGAAATTATTGGAATGGAGAAAAAAGGGGAAATAATGTTAAGATGCTTGGCTGTCTTTTGAATCTTGGTTTCCCTGTTATACTATTATAAAATAGACACTTGAGGGGGAAAGAAAAAAACAGCCAAAAATATCACCATAGAAAGCTTGTAAATCTGTCTTCTGCTATAACTGATTGGAATACCTAAAATGGGGCTACAAAGTGCCCAGTGAAGGAGGCTTCCTGAGGGGCCTCTGCATTACATAAGACCATAGGTGGAATCCTAAACCACCTCCAGAATCTTCTGAGGTGAGAAATTTCCATTTGAAAAGACAAGCAGACCAGCCTGGAGTGGCTAGAAGAATAGAAGATACTTCTTGAAAGAAAGACTGACATGAAAAATAAAAAACAAAAATGGCAGCCCAACTAATTACTACAATAACAAGCAAGTTGCTCGCACAGGAGACATCAAGGCGCGTAGTCTGGTCCCCTCAGGGCAAACCCCCTTCCAAGACTAAGGACCAATGGGAATACACGCTCTGATTGGTGACCACATTCAGTCACCGATAAGGGGAAATGAGGGAAAAACAGCAATAAAGCTGTGAGCTAAGCCCTACAATGTTCAATAGATTCCTGTGAACCATGTGGAGACCTGGTTGGCCAGCAGTATGGCAAGACCTGGGGACTCTTGGGCCCAGAGTCAGTGACATAGCCATAGAGGACTAGAGTGGAGAGTGAAGCATCCAGCTGATAAGAAGAGAGGGTATATGCAAAGGAACACCCACACCTGCAGATAATAACCACTTGCCTGGCTTCAATCACTGGATGATTAGAGCTCAACTAAAAGAAGAAAGATGAGGAAAAATGAGTAGTCTGATACAATCTGATGAACTTGATCTGCACCTAGGGATGCAGCAGGCTCAAAAGAGGGAACAAATCTTTACAGCGAGGATCATTCCCACTTCCTCCATACATAGAGTAGCCACGGATGGGCAACATGGACATTGGCTACCCAAAATAGGGGGGCTACAAAGGCAAGAAGTGACTGGCTTACAATCTGTCTGGGCAGGGCTGATGAAAGGAGATGGGGTTAGGTCTCTTGTGATACAATAGTGAATAGTTGTGAATTATGTGATAGTTTACATGGGAGAACATTAGCTTTACATTCATCATCTTGTTGTAAATGATTTCACTGCCATGGTTACAATACCCTCCATGCATCATCAAACAACAAAGGGTACATCCTGCAAGCCTACCCCTCGGTTGTCAGCACACAGCCCCTTTCCCTCTCTGGGTCTAGAGTCCCCAGTTGTTCCATGTCTCCATATCATTGTCTCTGCCTCCATCTCTGGCATCACTGTTTCTCTGGGTAGGGTCTTGCACTCCACTCTTCTCCCTTGATGGTCCCAGGGACCTCCGCTCCTGGACTGCAAAGTCAACCACTCCCCTCCTTTTGCTACAAAATGTCTACCTTTACATTTCCAACCCTTGCAGTCAGTCCTGATAGCAATTATTCACTATTGTACCACAAGAGTACTGTCCCCATCTCCTTACATCAGCCCTGCCTAGACAGATTGGATACTACTTAGTGGAGATTCTACCTTCCTCTGTGCCCTCTGGATCTAGGTTCCCTCTTGAAAGCTTGTAAGCCAGTCACTTCTTGCCTTTGTAGGCCCCACCCCCTCACCATTTTGGGTAGCCAATGTCCAAGTGTGTTTTTGTTTTTAAAATCATATTTCAAAACTATGTAGGCTATGTTGTTGTTATTGTTTAGTGCCACCCAGTAGGTTACAACTCAAAGTGACCCTGTACAGTGTTTCTGAAGCTGTAAATCTTTGCAGGAGTAGAAAGCCTCATTTTTTTCCTGTGGAGAAGGGGGTGGGCTCAAACCAGCAACCTTGAGGTTTGCAGTCCAGTATTAACCCCACAGAGCCACTGCACTCTCTACGTAGGCTCTAAGGGCAGAGAAATGAAAAGGGAAATATTAAATTTTAGTTCTATACTTCCCCCATTTTGCCTATTCAAACTACGACCTTTAATTCACCTCTTTATGAAATAAATCAAGTACATTTTCTTTCATTCTTGATAAAGGCTGCTTCATTATGTATACTTAGAATTGACTTCTATTTATCTAGCATAAACTCTTGTAATTGGAAAATGTATATAAATATCAATACTCTGTCCCATATTTATAAATATTCAATTTATTTATATAAATGATAACATTGTTAACAAAGAGGCAGAAACCTTCCAAGCAATACCAACAGTTTTGTTTGTAAACAGACTTCCCAGAAGAGTTTTTATGTTTAAGAAATCACTCTTTTTACAACTTTTTCCCCCTCTAAAATATCATTTTAATAAGACGACTATGTCCTATTCAAAGTAGTTCTACTGTAGCTCTCAAAGGATGCTGCACAATCTCAGCAGTAAAGCAGACAGACATGAGGGCAGATTAGCAATTAGGTCATGAAAAACAGGCAGATAAAACAGCTCTTGCTAATCTGTATGAGGTGCATTTACTCAATTAAGTAGATGGAAATGTTATTATGAACTCAGTATTCCAATGATGGTCTTTAAAATTAAGAAGGATAGGGGCAAATAAAATGCACACCAGGGGATTTTGGGCCTTTATATATTAATTCTAAAGCATACAATGCAGAATATTGTAATGAAGTTAACAAAATTAATTAAAAGATTCTTTGCACATAACCATTAGAGACTACATTTAAAAATACATGACAGTTTCTGACATTATTAACAGCGAATGTGACTGTTCTTTAACACTTCTAATGTTGATATCAACACCTTTTCTAAATATACCTCTGAACTTAAAAACAAAAACAAAAGAAGTCTTGTTACTCAGAACTTGGTATGAATTGTTTTTAACATGCTCTCTGGTATTTATTCTAGTCTGCATTTCAACAACTGATGAGCTGGTGATAAATTTTCAAACACTTTAGAAAAGTATTATTCATTTTTAGTGAAGAGCTTTCAGTTACTTACATATTTTAAAATTTGTATTTTTTACATGTTTCATTAAATACAATAAAAGAGAATAATGAAATTTGTATGTGAATTCTTCTTGCTTGCCATCAAATCAGTTCCAACTCAGAGCAGCCCTGTACAGTGTTTCCGAGGCTGTAAGTTTCTACGGGAGCAGGAAGCGTCATCTTTTTCTCATGGGGCAGTTGGTGTACTCAAACTGCTGACCTGGCAGTTAACAGTCCAACACGTAACCCACTACACTACTAGGGCTCATTATCAAACTCTTGTTGTTGTTGTTAAGTGTTGTCAAGTCAATTCCAACCCATAGCGACCCTGTACAGGGTTTCCGAGGAGCAGATGGTGAGCTTGAACTGCCGACTTTGCAGTTCAAAAGCTTTGCAGTCTGGCACATTAAGCCACAGCGCCACATCAGGACTCCATCAAACTCTTAAGCAGAACAAAATCTTTTAACGATTTTGGAAAAATGATGACAAGTTTCAAAAAGAAGTTTTTGTATTTTCATAAATATTTATTTTAGCCCGACTTCAAATGGAATTTGTGCATACTAGCATCATTACTATTGGAGAATTCTAATACATATACCCAATTATACCAACGAATGACATTACTATTAAAAATACATCAAATGAATCTACACTGAATAGTATCCAATCTGTCTGGGCGGGGCTGATGAAAGGAAATGCATGTAAGTCTCTTGTAATACAATAGTGAATAATTGTTATCAGGACTGATTGTGAGGGTTGGAAATGTAAAGGTAGACATTTTGTAGCAAGGAGGGGAGTGATTAACTTTTCAGTCT
>NW_006408655.1:6897100-6922404 GCF_000296735.1 Chrysochloris asiatica
CTATGGGTCGGTACCGACTTGATGGCACCTAACAAAGTATGTTAAGTGCCACTGAGTAGGTTCCTACTCCCAGAGACCCTGTACAGGTTTTCTGAGGAGCAGCTGTTGAGTTTGAATTGACACCCTTGGGGTGCAAATGACCTTGCAGTCATTCCAGTGCTTACCCTACCAGGACTCCAAATATAGTATATTCTACTAAATAAAGTATATTCATTTTTTGCCTACAGATGTAGATTTTGGGTTAGTTTGATATTTTTTCTCTTATAAATCTGACTTTTATCCTACTTTTGATTAGTTTTTACATGTTTAGAAAATGTGTAGAACTTGGTACTTTAAAATAATGACTATAAAATGTATCTTAGAGTTTAATTCAGTCATTAATTTAATGTAATTAAAGCCATTTCAATAATTATCATAACATCAACTACTTTGTTAATCTTAAATTTAATATAAAAACAATGATGATTCTCTTACTCTACCCCCAACACACACGTCAATCTCACTATGTAAACTTGTAGCATCCTATACTTTTCCCTTTTAACAAAAGTCTGCTGCAACCAAATACAGGAGGAAGTATCAAAAAATTGGTGGAAAAATTCCAGTTTTCTACGAATTTTTTTGAAACCCCTTCATATAGTTGATCTGAACATTATTTTTTACTTGTAAACATTGAATCTTCTTAAACTAAATTATGTGCTCCTTGAAATGTGTTCGTTTCAGGACAGGTGATCAGTTGGTACTCTTTAATTAGTATTCATAGCTTACATTCATTTATTTATCCATCTATTCAGTCACTTACTGAATATTTTTTATGTGACAGGATATTAAGTTCAATGCTACAAGCTACAACATGAAAAAGAAAACAATCTTTGTTCTTAAGCTTCCCTGACAGCTTAGGGATTGTGACAGGCAGAAAAGTGACCCCAAAAGATGGCCAATCCCTAAGCCTCAGAACCTTTGAATATGACACTTTACATGGCAAAGGGAACTTAAGCTGAAGAGACAATTGTGACTAGCCCAAATGGGTGCAATGTAATCACTCTAGTCCTCAAAAGCCGAGAACATTTCCAAGCCATGGTCACAAAGAGATGTTACTACAGAAGAATAGTGAGAGAGATGCCATGTTACTAGCTTTGACCAGGGAGGAGAGGAGTCATTACCTAAAGAATGTGGCTGGTTTCTAGGAACTGTATAAGGCAAGGGAATGGATTATCCCCTAGCATTTCCAGAAAGGAACACAACTCTTCTGAAAAATTTGTATGTTAACCACTGTTGTTGTTAAGTGCCGTTTAGCCGATTACGACTCATAGCGACCCTGTACAGGGTTTTCAAGGAGCAGCTAGTGAGCTTAAACCACCAACCTTGTAGTTCAAATGACTTTGCCATCTGACGCATTAGTGTACAGCACCACAACCAAGACTCTGATGAATTTCTGATAATTTGTTACAACAGCATTAGAAAACAACTATGTTCTTTTAACAGATAAGGAAACTAAAATCCTCAAAGCCACATATTTAGGTAGTGGCAATGTAATTTTGGGTTTAGAGAGAAAACATTTTTTCCTTCTCCTCATATATAGTCGAGTGTCAGGGTAAAGTTGAAAATCTGGGGTTTTCAGTATCTGAAGGGAAATGTTGTTAGGTGCCATTGAGTCGGTATCGACTCATAGCGACCCTACACACAACAGAATGAAACACTGCCTGATCCTGGGCCAACCTCACAATTGTTGCCATGCTTGAGACCACTGATGCTGCCACTTTGCCAATCCATCTCGCTGGGGATCTTCCTCTTGTTCTCAGACTGTCCACCTTACCACCTTCTCCAATGACTGGTCCCTCCTGACACTATGTCTGAAATATGAGAGACAAAATCTGACCATTCTGACCTCCAACGAGTACTCTGGCTACACTTCTTCCAACATAGATCTGTTGGTTCTTTTGGTAGCCCATGGTATTTCAATATTCTCCTCTAACACCATAACTCAAAAGCATCAATTATTTTATGGTCTTCCTTATTCACTGTCCAGCTTTCGCATGCATCTGCAATTTGGCATTTCTGGCATAGTAAACCATGTGGTTGTCAGATTAAAAATGACCAATACCAGTCCATTTCAGCTCACTAATGCCTAAGATATCGATATTAATGTGCTCAATTTCATTTTTGACAATTTCCCATTTTACTAGATTCATACTTCATACATTCATGTTCCAATTATTAATGGATATTTACAGCTGTTTCTCTTCATTTTGAATTGTGCCCCATCAGCAAATGAAGGTCCCACAGGCTTTACTCCCATGGGCTTTACTCCATTCACATAATCATGGTCAACTCTACTGTGAGGAGGCAGCTCTTCCCCAGTGGCATTTTGAGTGCCTTCCAAACTGAGGGGCTTGTTTTCCAGCACTATATCTGACAGTGTTTCTGTGCTATTTATGAGGTTTTCAGTGACTAAATATTGGCAAGTAGTTTGTCTCTTCTTCTTCCTAGTCTGTGTTTATCTGGAAGTTCATCTGAAACCTGTCCACTGTGGGTGACCCTGCTGACATTTAAAACACCCTTGGCATACATAGCTTTTAGAACCACAGCAACTCACAAGCCACCACAGTACAACAAATTGACAGATGAGTGATGGTGAAGGGAAATAGCTATAATTATTTTTCTGTATTGAATTGTGAAGCACCATATTATATTGATATCACATTTGCCCTGTTCCAGTTTGATCTGGCTAAACTACTACTATGGGCTTCAGACATAGCTTTTACTGCATATGCTCAAAAACATACAACTTATTGTGCAAAATTATGCATGGCTCTGTATGTGCTTAATAGGCATGAAATAACTGGGTATTAATTATCTTTGTATTGTCTCCAGTGCTTAGATTAGTACCATGCATACCACATATATTTTTAGGAGTCCAAATAAAGGGAAATGAAAACTGAACCAGGAATAATCACATGGTGATTTTAAAAGAGAATAGCAATTTCACCTCCAGGACATTAGTCAACAAGTACTTATTTAGCACCTCCTATATGCCAAAGACTATTTTTATTTTAGGGAATCCTGGTATGCCGCTACAGGATAAGCACTGGATTTCTAACCACAAGGTTGATGGGTCAAACCCACCAGTGGCTCCTTGGAAACCATATACAGGGTCACTATGATTTAAAACTAACTTGATGGCACTTGACAACAACACTGAAGGTATTTGGGTAGATATTATTGTTGTAAAAGTGCCGTTGGTTGATTCCAAGTCATAGAGATCCTGTGTAGGGTTTCTGAGGAGCTGCTGGTGAGCTTGAACTGCCAACCTTGGGGTTCAAACTGACCTTGAAGTCCAGCATATTAACCCACAGTACCATCAGGACTCCATGGATAGACATAGCAGTGGACAAAACAGATGAAACTTTCATCTTCATAGAGCTTACATTCTATTGGGAAAATCAGATGGTTTAAAAAAAAAAAAAAAAAGCAGTGTTATATGCACTCTGAGCAAAAAGAAAGTAAGTGAAGTAAAAAGCTTTATATGGGTAGGAATATGTAGATATGGCAAAATTAGACAAGTGGACCAAGATTGGGGAGAAGGCCTACTTTAATAATATATTCAACTTTTCCTATAATGAGCAAGAACTATACACTGTCTTTAATGTTCAATGAAAGCTCTCATTGCAACATACTGATAATTTATTCCAGATTTTTCATATTATACATAACACTGCAAATAAAAAACAACATTCAAAATAAAAATCATTGATTATCTTTAGATTTTTCAATTTATTACTATTATAATATTACCAAGTTGGATAATCAGCTTGTTAGACCTGGCAGTGAATATCAATTACAGCTATAGTCCTGAGGTGGTTGTTGGTTCCGACTCATAGTGATCTTGTATAGGGTTTCCAAGGAATGGCTAGTGAACTGGAACCACCAGTCTTGAGGTTACAACCAATGTAGCAGTCCAGCACATTAACATACAGCACCATACCTAGCAAATTTTGGACACCTATTAAACTTGGGATCCTGGTGTGGCACTGTAAAATAATGCAGTGAACCACAAGGTCAGTGGCTCAAAGTCACCAGCCGCTCCTTGGAAACCCTATACAGGGTTGCTATAAGTTGGAACCAACTCTATAGTACATAGCAACAACATTAGACTTGAGGACCTATATGACCCATATTGATTTTATTCTTCTTCCTGATAATGACAATTAATAACACAATTAGTATTAAAGCATTTTCTACTTACAGTAAATTGAGTACAAATGACTAGGGAATGGTGAAGAAAGTAAGGGAAATTCAATTACTGTTAAATTTAAGAAAAAATTCCAAATTTGAAAAAATTTACATGATAACATTAACGTAGTTAAGACGTTTAAAACTCACTTTGTAGTGTTTCAAGTTCAGCTCTAGTCAGTGCAGCTTCCTTTTCCTTCAGTTTTGTTTCTTTATATTTAGCATAAAACTGTCCAGCATCCTTAAAAAGAAGTTACAAAAATTAGCATAAAAAACCCAGCTTATTTTGACAGTACTTTCCATACAACTTATTTTAAAGCGGCATACTCATTTTACAAACAGTGTTTCTTTGTGCTTATGCTTTCAAATTTTTGATGAACAGAATAAACTTAAAACACCTCTTTATGATTTTACAATCAGTCTTAACAGCTGATTAAAGCCTGAAATCACATGATTATAAATTTAAGTAAACTCTTCTCCCTCAGAGATGAAAGACAGTTACCCTCTTCCTGTTTTCTTCCTCTGTATGATACTATTTTTCAATATTATAGACAGAAAACAGAAAAAAGCATATTGCTGAACTGAATATTTGGTATAGCAAATTATATTACTGTGACCAACAAACTACCAACAGTATTTTCATATTAGTTGCATAATTCCATCAAATTTTCAGAATTATTATATGCAAATAATTTCACCTCAGTAGCACATACACTAAAGAAAATGAGACCATAATGCATCAGGTGTTCAAAATTTAACAGAAGTTCAACCTAGATATAATTCTCAGGCACTTAATAAAGAAATAATTGTAACAGAATTTTTAGGTTAAAAAAAAAGGATATATGTATCTGCACCACATGGAGCCACTGTTACGGTGTGAGTTTTCCAAAGACATGGATTTTGAATTAAGCTCTCATAGTATGCCCAGCTAGGTATTCAATACGTATTTATTAAATGGAACTAAATTTCTGGGACAATTACTCTAAAGACCCACAAATCTGACTATATACAAGGGGAATTCAAAACGTTTACTGAAAAACAGAAATTAAAGATAAGGGACTTTTTGCAGCTTTCTTATATGATCAATTCCCTTCACTATCCTCAAGAGACCATCATAAAACAATCCTTATCATAGAGGGTTGAGGGTTGAGGACACATAAACAATTAGGCATCAGGACACAGTGACTGAACTCCAGATGAGGGAAATAAAGAGTAAGTTCAAGTAAGTGAGGAAAAAAGACTTTAGGAATGTATCACAGAAAGACTAGGTCTTAGATAATCAAAGACATAGAAATAAATAAGTTGATGCTCTAGGCATATGAAAATCCTGGTAATAAAATATATTTTTTCCACTATCTGTTGACTCAAATTTCATATATTTCTGGTGTGACACTCAGATAAAGCACTGGACTGAAAGGTTGGTTTCAACCACAAGCCACAAGGTCTGAGGTTCAAACGTACCAGTCATTCTTTGGAAACCTATACTGTACAGGGTCGCTATGAGTCAGAACCAACTCAACAGCATTTAACAACACAACACATAAATATATTTCATATATTCACTAAAGCTTTATAACAAGATTATGGGAATGCTGGCCCACAGAACAACAATTTTTAGATAAATTAAGCATTTTCATGAAGGTTAGAGAGACCTCAAAAATGAACCAAGTGAAGAAAACCTTGATAAATGAAGAAACTGTGGTCATAGTCCAGAAACTGGTGGAAGAAAGACCATAGACTTACCATCGATGTAACTGTTACTGAAGTTAGGATCTTGTATGGTTCAGTGCTTTTCATCTGAAACAACCATCTTGACGTCAGTAACATTTCTGTTGGATGGGTGCTTTGTAAAAGCACTGGATGAAAATCACCTAGCTCAAAGAGCTGGTTATCCCATCAGCCTCTTTTTAAGCAAGATGAAAGCTAATGGAAGATGATTTTATGGAATGAATCAGAAAGGGAGATGAATCTTGGATTTATCAATGTGATCCACAGAGCAAGGTCCAATTAAACGGGTTTCCGAGGAGATCTGCTGGACTAGTTCAGGTTCAAGGTAGAGAGGTCAGCTAAAAGGTTATGACAATTGTTATTTTGCATGTCGCTGTGATTCTGGAAGCTATGCCACCGGCATTTTAAATATCAGCAGGGTCAGCTATGGATGACAGGTTTCAAATGAGTTTCTAGACTAAGATACAATAGGAATAAGGAGAGGCGGACTACTTCTGAATATCTAGCGACTGAAAACCTTATGAACATCAGTTGAATACTGTCAACACCAGAATATTGAAAACTGAAGCATGATGAAGAGTGCCAGAATATTGTCAGATATAGTGCTGGAAAATGAGCCCCTCAGGTTGGAAGGCACTCAAAATACGACTGCAAAAGAGATGCCTCTTCAAAATAGAGTTGACCGTGATGTAGTTGACCGTGATGTCGTGAATGGAGTAAAGCTCACAGGGCCTTCATTTGTTAATGGGGTAATAAGGAGAAACAGCTGTAAACATCCATTAAAAATTGGAAAATGGAATGTACAAAATATGAATCTAGGAAAATTGGAAGTTATCAAAAAATGAAATTGAATGTATAAACACTGATGTCCTGAGCATGCGTGATCTGAAATGGACTGGTATTGGTCATTTAGAATCTGACAACCACAAGGATTGTTATGCCAGGAATGACAAACTGAAGAGGAATGGTGTTGCATTCATCATCAAAAAGAACACATAAAGATCTATCCGGAAGTAAAACACTGTTTCTAACAGGATAATCTCCATATGCATATAAGGAAGATCAATTAATACAACTATTTTTCAAATTTATGTACTAACCACTAGAACCAGTGATGATGAAATTGGAGAATTCTACCAACTTCTTCAGTCTAAAACTGATCAAACATGCAATCAAGATGTATTGATAATTATTGACAATTAGAATGCAAAGGTTAGAAAGAAAGAGGAAGGGTCAGTTATTGGAAAATATGATCTTGGTGATAGAAATGATGCTTAGGATCTCATGATTTTAAAAGACAAATGACTTGGATAATGCATATAACTTATTTTAAAGAACAAAACTGATGCTATACACCTGGACTTTACCAGATAGAACACAAAGAAATAAAATTGACTACATCTGTGGAAAAACAGAGTGGAAAAGCTCCATATCATTAGTCAAAACAAAGCCAAGGGCAGACTATGGAATAGACTATCAACTGCTCATATGTAACTTCACAGTGAAGCTGAAGAAAATATAAACAAGTCCACAAGAGCCAAAATATGACCTTGAACATAGCTCACCTGAATTTAGAGATCATCTCAAGGGCAGATTTAATGAAACAGACACTAATGACCAAATACTAGAAGAGTTGTCGGATGATATCAAGAACATCATACAGGAAGAAAGCAAAGATGATTAAGAAGACAAGAAAGAAGAAAAAAACCAAAGCGGATGCCAGAAGAGACTCTGAAATTTGCTCTCCAGCATAAAGATGCTAAAGCAAATAGAAGAAATGAAGAGGTAAAAGAGCTGAATAGAAAATTTCAAAGGGCAGCTCAAGAAGTCAAACATTATAATGAAGTGTACAAAGACCTGGAATTAGAAAACCAAAAGGGAAGAACATGCTCAGCATTTCTCAAGCTGAGGGGAATTAAGAAAAAATTCAAGCCTTGACTTTAAATACTGAAGGATTCTGTGGCCAAAATGGCCACACGGTTGGTTTAAACCACAAGGTTGGCGGTTCAAATTCACCAGCTGCTCCTTGGAAACCCTATACAGGGTCACTATGAGTCAATGGCACTGAACAACAACAAATGGGCAAAATATTAAATAATGCAGAAAGCATCAAAAGAAGATGGAGGGAATACAGAGTCAGTGTACCAAAAAGAAATGGATGTTATTCAACCATTTCAATAGGCAGCATATGATCAAGAGCCAATGATACTGAAGGAAGAAGTCCAAGGTACACTGAAGGTACTGGCAAAGAATAAGGCTCTAAGAAATGATGAAATACAAATTGAAATCTTTCAACACACACATGGGGTACTGGAGGTACTCACTCATCCCTGCCAAGAAATTTGGATGACAGTTACCTGGCCAGCTGACTGGAATAGATCCATATTTGTGTCCAGTCCAAAGAGAGTTGACCCAATGTAATGGAGAAATCATCAGAGAATGTCATTAATATTGCATGCAAGTAAAATTTTGCTAAAGATTTCAAAAATCGCTACAAAAATATAATGATAGGAACTCCCAGAGGTTTAACCTAGATTCAGCCAAGAACGTGGAATGAGGGCTATCACTGTTGGCATCAGATAGATCTTAGCTGAAAGCAAAGAATACCAGAAAGATGCTTACCTGTTCTTTATTGACTATGCAAAGGCTTTCTATGGTGTGGATCATAATGAGCTATAGACAACACTGCAGAAAATGAGTATTCTGGAGCACTTAAGTGAGGACTCTGTACATAGACTAAGAGACAACTGTTCAAATAGAACAAGGGAACACTGAATGGTTTAAAATTAGGAAAGGTGTGCACCAGGGTTGTATTCTTTCACTATATTTACTTAATTCGTATGCTGAGCAAATAATCTGAGGAGGTGTATTGTATGAAGAAAAACATGGCATCAGGACTGGAGTTAGACTCATTGACAACCTGTGATATATAGATGATACAACCTTGCTTGTTGAAAGTGAAGAGGACTTAAAATATATACTAATGAAGATCAAAGACCACAGCCTTTAGTATGGGTTGCAACCCATTATAAAGAAAACAAGAATCCTTACCACTGGACCAATAAATAACATCCATGTAAATGGAGAAAAGACTGAAGTTGTCAAGGACTTCATTTTGCTTGGATTAAACATCAACACACACAGAAGCAGCATTCAAGAAATCAAACGATGTACTGCATTAGGAAAATCTGCCACACAAGAGCTCTTTAAAGTGTGCAAGACCAAAGATACCAGTTTGAGGACTAAGGTGCGCCTGATGGTATTTCCAATAACCTCATATGCATGGGAAAGCTGGATAATGAATAAAGAAGACCATAGAATAATTGATGTACCTGATTTATAGTGTTGAAGGAAAATATTAAAAGCACCATGGGCAGTCAAAAGAACAAACCAATCTGTGTTGGAAGAAGTACAGCCAGAATGCTCCTGGGAAGCCAAGGCAGTCAGACTTTGTCTCTCGTTGTTAAGTGCCGTCGAGTCAGTTCTAACACACAGAGAACCTGTATAGCGTTTTCAAGGAGCAGCTGGTGAGCATGAACCTTGAAGTTTGAGGTTCAAACCAACTTTGCAGTCTAGCACATTAACCCACAGTGCCACAACAGGAGGGGCTAGTTCCTGGAGAAGGACATCATGCTTGGTACAGTGGAGGGTCAGCGAAAAAGAGGAAGAGCCCAACGAGAGGTATGGGCACAGGAACAGCAGCAATGGGCTCAGGTGTAATAATGATTGTGAGATTGACACAGGACTAGGCAGTGTTTTGTTTTGTTGTGCATAACGTGGCTTAGTTGATATAGACTCAACAGCACCTAACAACAACATAAGATTCCTAGAGTAGATAAATCATACACTCATCTAAAAAAAAAATCCTTGGTTTGACCTTGATTCAGAAGTAGATACATGAACACGTAAACCCTTAAACAAAATTATCTTTTTTCATCTATGAATGTCTAACTTAAAGAAGTGAATCTTTCTGTTGGAATCTATCTCAGGGGAATTTCAGAATTCTTCTACCTAATGATGAATTTGACTCCTGGTGTGGTTCTGTAGGATCAGCATTGGACTGCAAACCACAAGGTCGGCAGTTCAAACCCACCAGCTGCTCCTTAGAAACCTTATATAGGGTTGCTATGAGTTAGAACAGACACAATGGTACTTAACAACAACAACAACGAATTAAGAAAATAACAAACATTCCTAAGAATGTAATCAATATAACAAATATGTGTCAGTCACTTCTTTTCTGTGTTATGTTTCCTTTGTATTTCTACCAGGATTACTGTAATTCTTGGGCAACCCATCTTTCCATACCCAAAATGTTGATCAGGATTTTGGGTTAAGGTTTTATAGCCTTAACACTACTTCACCTTCACTCCCTGCAAAGCAAATCCAAGCAAAATAAAACAATGTAAAATCTAACGCTGGAAGAATACTATTTTTTATTAAGCTATATCAGTCACTTAAACCTTGGTATGAATGGACGAATGAGCTTATTAGCTTCTTCCCAGAGAGAAGGCTTTATAGCAGGGAAGAAGAAAAAGTCAGAAAGGTATTGGCTCCAAGAGAGGAGTACCACTGATGGTCCCATGCAAGAAATGAAGGGTACGGTACAGATGAGTATTTATGAGCGGTAAGAGAAGGCAGGTTTAAACCACACATCCTAGTACACTACTACTATTGTTGAGTGCTGTTCAGTTGATTCCAACTCATGGCGACCCTGTATAGGGTTTCTCAGGCTTTACATTTTCAAGACAGCAGAAAGCCTCATCTTTCTCCCAAGGAGCAGCTAGTGTGCTCGAACCATGGACTTCATGGTTTGCAGTCCAGTGCTTATCATGTAGAGCCACCACACACTCACAGCATAGTATAGCATAGCATAGTGATGTTTGTTTTTAAGTGCCATCAAGTTTGTTTCGACACATGGTGACTCTGTATAGAGTTTCTGCGGAGCAGTTGGTGAGTTTGAACTGCCGACCTTTCAATTTAAACCAATCATGCAGTCCAGTGCTTTATCCTACAGTGCTATACCAGTATAGTGATATGTAATAGTGTGATAAAGATTATAAGTTCTAGAGTCAAACTACCTGGACTAAGATCTCAAGTTATGCCATCTCATAGCTCCAAGTTACTCTGCAAATTATTTCACTTCTTTCTGGATGAGTTTTCTCATCTATCAAACAGGGATAATAAACAACAGTAACTAAACAACAACTTATGCTGCTGTTGTTTAGTGCTGTCCAGGTTCTCACTCATATTGACACTGTACAGGGTTTCATATTGAGAGGTTGCAATTTGCAATCCAGTGCTTATCCCACATCATAGAGCTGTTATAAAGAGTAAATGAGTTTGGGAAATGAAATGTATTTGGGAAACACTTAGAATAATACCTAGACACAAGTTAAGTCTAATATGCATTAGTTATTTTTATTATCATATCATCATTTTTGCTGAGGATCTTGTGCTACACAACAAAGTAAGAGTGCAACTTTATACTTCATTTGTTGTTGTTAAGTGCTGTCAAGTCAGTGAGGAGCTGCTGGTGGATTTGAATCACTGACCTTGCAGTTCAAGTCAACTTTGCAGTACAGTGCTTATCCTACAGCACCACACCAGGACTTCATACTTCACCAAAATTCCTCCCATATCTTCTTGCTTACATGACTTCCCGTTACCTACTACATCTTCTTCACCTCAAGGGTAAAACCTTTCACTAAATAAATGCTGTTGTTGTTAAGTGCCGTTGAGTTGGTTCTGACCCACAGTGACCCTGTATAGGGTTTTCAAGGAGCAGCTGGTGAGCTTGAGTTGCCCACCTTGTGTTTTAAACACTGACTTTGCAGTCCAGCACATTAATTCACATCACCACACCAGAACTCTTTATAGGGGTCCTACTAAACTTAAACATTTCATAGCTAATGTTTGTTCTGCCTGCTATAGCCAGAGTATTCTATTAAAGATTCCTTTGAAATACACTTTAGATCCCAAACCAAAATTATCTCAAGATTTCAATGTATCCAATCACCTTAACCTGATTCTAAGTGTCTTAATACTTTCTCTAGTCCCATCCATGGTTTGTCTAAGGCAAAGAAATTTTTTCCCTTTTGCTCCATTTCTAAGCATTTCAATGGCTGCTTTCTTAATGCTTTTTCTTTACATTTTAATCATACTTTCAGATTATAATTATGACAGGCTCATTGCAGAAAGTATTACTTCCTTAATAAATCTATAATCTCAAATAACTGCACAGAACTCAACAAATTATACAGTGCTCCAGCCATCCTTGTGTACAGTTTGCGGCACTACACTTTAAGATGGGCACTGCTGGACTGGGTTAATGTGCTGGACTGCAAAGTAGGTTTGAACCACAAGGTCAACAGTTCAAATTCACCAGCTGCTCCTAAAAACCCTGTACAGGGTTACTATGAGTTGAAAGTGACTCAACAGCACTCAACAACAACAACATCTTTTAACAGATTTGTAGTTATTGTTCAGTGCCGTCGAGTTGGTTTCCAAGGAGTAGTCAGTGAGTTTGAACTGCCAATCTTGTGGTTTGAATCGATCTTGCAGTCCAGTGTTTTATCCCACAGTGCCACGATTGGAGATGAGGTAAGTAGGATAACGTGATAATTATCACAGAATAGCTTAATAGAAAAGAATGATTCAAGTTACCATATATAGCTCCAGAAATGGAAGGATTGATTGTACATACATACAAGATGGCTTCAAAAAATTTGTGGAATATTACATTATTATTATTATTTTTTCTTCTTCCTATGAGTGAATGTCCTCCCCTATTCAAAAATTTATAACCCAAGCTCTTTTTTTTTTTTCTTAAATGTTTTATTGTGAATTATGTGATAGCTTACATGGGAGAACATTAGTTTTATATTCATTCTATCGTATATCGTCTCATTGTCATGGTTACAATCCCCTCCATACAATCCTTCCCCGTGCCCCCCAGGCCTTCAGCACACAGTCGTGCTCCCTCTCTGTATCTCAAGTCCCCAGCTGCTCCATCGCTCCACATCATCATCTCTGCCTCCATTTCAGGCATCACTGCTTCTCTAGATAGAGTCCTGTTCTCTGCTCTTCTCCCTTGATGGTCCTAGGGACCTCCGCTCCTAGACTGAAAAGTTAATCACTCCCCTCCTTGCTATAAAACGTCTACCTTTACATTTCCAACCCTCACAATCAGTCCTGATAACAATTATTCACTATTGTATCACAAGAGACCCATCTGCATTTCATTGCATCAGCCCCGCCTAGTCAGATTGAATACTACTCACTGGAGATTCTACCTTCCTCCAGGCCCTCTGGATCTAGGTTCCCTCTTGAAACCTTGTAAGCCAGTCACTTCTTGCCTTTGTAGTACATTATTTTTTAACACAATCTTTCTATAATCTTTTTGACACCTTCTAAGGAAGAGATTTCTGAAAATTAAACGGAATGACTTTGGAAGTAGTATACAAGAAGAGGAATCCTGATGTGGCACTGTGGGATAAAGTGCTGGACTGCAAGGTCGGTTTGAATCTCAAGAGTGGCAGTTCAAAGTCACCAGTTGCTCCTTGGAAGCCCTATACAGGGTCGCTATGAGTCGGAACTGATTTGACGGCACTTAACAACAAAAATATACATGAAGGAGTCTCTGAGTACCACAAATGGTTCTGTAGGATAAATGGACTGCGAACCATAAGGTTGGTGGTTCGAGCCCACTAGTTGCTACATGGGAGCTTTCTGCTCCCTCAAAGATTTCATCATGGAAACTCTATTCTGAGTCACTATGAGTTGGAACCAACTCGATATGCAACAATAATAACCAAAAGGTTTAAGGTTCAAGCATACCTAGACGCACCTCAGAAGAAAGGCTTGGTAATTTACTTCTGAAACAGACAGACACTGAAAATCCTATGGAGCACAGTTCTACTCTAACACAATTGGGGTCACCATGAATCAGAGTTAGCTTGACAGCAACTGTTTTATTATTATTATTATTTTTATTCAAGATCAGTTAGCGATTCCTTAAGGTATTCTCTACAGGGCATTTATGTACTCAAAAAAAAAAAAGATCAAAGATCAGTTGTTCTCACATTAAATGGGGAAGTCTTGTCTCCTCAACAAATGGTGTTGGCAAAACTGGAAATTCAGTTGCAGAAAAATGAAACAAGACCCATAATTAACACCATATACAAAGGCAAACTCAACATGGATTAAAGACCTAAATGTAAAAGCTAGAACTACAAAGATTATCAGTGAGAAAATATAGATATACCTAGGAACTTTAATACATGCCATAAATACACTGTCAAACATTACTAAAAACACCAACAGTGGAAGACACAATAGATGACTGGGACCAACTAAAATTAGACACTTAGGTGTATCAAAAGAATAAAAAAAGGGACCCCAGACTGGGAAATTTTTTTTGCAATGATATATAAAACTAGGGACTAATCTCTAAAATTTACAGAAAATAAAATACCTCTACAAGAAAAAGACAAACAGACCAATAAAAAAACAGACATTTCACAAAGGAAGATGCTAGTTCTGTAATATACAGGGTGCATCAAAAAGTTTGTGGAAAATGAAATAAAAAGATGATGGAATTTTTCCATGAACTTTTAAAAGTCTCTTTTACTGTATTAAAACTATGATATTTAATTGTTCCAAATGGAAAGAGTTTCTATCTTGTATTCTCTATAGATGTAACCATACGTAATTTTCTTTTTTACTCAGGAGCAACTCTCTTTAATATTTAACAGAATTTCTTGAAGACCTCAAAGCTTATCTGCACAGACATCAAGAAGGGAGCAGACTTTACTACACTGAACTATGCCTAATTTAAATTTATGGACATTCTTTGTAGAATACCATTGGAGAATATGAACTTCTGCACAAAAAGCTACAGCTTATCTTATTTATATTTATTTATTAAATTACTATTATCTGTGATTTATTAGGATACATAACAAGGATAAATAAGACATAGTAATTTCCTCTAGAGAGACGACTCTCTAGTTCAAAAGTTGAAGCAATAATAAAAATAACTATGAATTACCAACCAAAATATGGAATATAGAATGCAAGCTCTATGAAGACAATAATGTTTATCTTTTTATTTTTATTATTATTTTCTTTAATGTCTGTATACGAGGACCTATAAGAGTACCCGGCACCTATTACTCATTCAATAAAAAATTTTAAATGAATTATTGGAAGAAAGAGTAGTGCCCAACCACACTGACATTTTCTTGCCCTCTTGAGATTATGTGAGGTCATGAACTAATGCTGACCCATGGGCTGAGGATGGAAATATGTGTTACTTCCAAGTCAAAGCAAAGAAAAGCGCATGCAGTTCTCCAACACTTGCCATAGTGACCAAGAAGGTGATATTTTCCAGATGGGTGTAACAACAAGATGGTAAAGCCTTCATTTTCCTGATTTCTTAAGTAGCTAGGTAGAGCAGAAGGCCCCTTCTCCCACCAGTCAGTGATGGACAAATGGCATAAACTAGGAAAAGTTTCTAAGCCCTTGGAATTTCAGGGTAATCTGCATCGTATCTATCAGTCTTTCCTGATTGATATAAACATTGTTGTTGCTGTTTAGTGCCATCAAGTCAGATCCAACTTATACCAACCCTGTATAGGGTTTCTGGGGAGCGGCTGGTGGATTTCAACCACTGTCCTGTAGTTAGCAGTCTAGTGCTTATCTTACAATGCCAGGACTCCAGTTACTACAATTAATAAGTGCTATGAAGTTAGTACAAAGGAGCTCTGGTAGAGTAGTGGTTACTAATCGGGCTGTGAATCACAAGGTCAGCAGTTCGAAACTACCAGTCGCTCCATGGCAGAAAGATGAGGCTTTCTGCTCTCGTAAAGATTTACAGCTTTGGAAACCCTGTACAGGGTCGCTATGGGTCGGAACCGACTCGATGGCACTTAACAACAACAACAACATGAAGTTAGTACAGAGGATGTACAATGGGAGTTTTTCAGTTGGCTTGATCAGGAAAGGTTTTGTAATTATTATAACAATTTAGTTCAGTCTTCAAGGTGCAGTATTTTCAAAGTCAGTGAGCTGTGAGATGGAGGAAATCCATATCGCAAACATTTGACACATTGATGTAGATCATTTACGTGATAAAATAACATGCTAAGCTGACATCATTTGCTGTAGTTTGGTTTACTTAACTTCCTCATATAGACTTCAAAATATTAGACAATTCAAGGAAAGTCTAGGCAAGAGTGGTAGATATCAAGAGGGAAATGATATGATCTATTCTGATCCGACTAGAGAATATGGAGGGGCTCTGAGGAGAGGAAGCAGGAAAAAAAGATGGTGGATTCTCCATTTCTCTTTGATCATCTGACAGTACAAATTCCCCTTGTTTTAAGTTTACAAATAACATCCAGCACAGAGAAAGAGCATAAGCATATTTCTGAATATTTTCCCTGTACGTCAACTACTCAAAACCAGATTTTACTCTCCCATTGATTCATGCTATTAACTCACAATTATATATACAACATAATTAAACTATAGTGAAGAGCATAGGGAAAAATTTTTAATTATATACTTCAAATAAAAGTCAAAATATTTATACAGAACTATAATACTGCAAAATGAACAAAAAATAAAAATTAAACAGAAGTCAGAAGCTATATCTTTTTCTACCTGAATCAGTAGTAGTTAAGGTAATATAAAGCCTAAAATCTATATATTACGTTTACACTAAGGAAGAAATCTTAAAAGTCATCTTAGTCAATGTAAGAATCCTTTCATAAGTTTAATAATAATTAGATACTCAGCCTCTGTGGTATTTTGAGTTTACTTGATATGGCTTTTCTTAATTCCCACCAAGTGATTGGGTAGGACCACGCAAATAACGCGCACAGGACTTTAAGGCTGGGATTGGTTAGTTCTGTCATCCAGGTTTAAAGGAGCTGTTGAAGAAGCAGGAACAGAGGACCTCAGGACAATCAAGATGCAAGAGCATAAGTGGAGCATGATAGGCACATTTAGAATATCTGTGACAGCAGAGGCAACGGCAGAGGTGGTGGCATGGACAAGACAGGTATTCTGTGGGCTCAGTCCACAGACTGAGTAAAGCTGAGTGCCTGTGGCCGAATATGCCCTTTGGGCATTCACAGACTGGCTCCAGGGTTTTGTAACATTTGCCTGATCAGGGTAGAGGCCAAGGGGCCACATGACTGAGAAGTTGAAGATAAAAGTGAGCCATCCCTGCAGTACTGCAGACAAGAGGTGCTTTTGTGACCCGAGAACTGCTGTGTTCTAAGTTGGTTTTCTGATCCTGAATTGGACCCTGTCTACTTTCCTAATAAACCCCATAATCATAAGTATTGTTATGAGTTCTGTGTAGCCAATGAAATACATTACTGAACCCAGATATGAAGCAGAGTGCTATGGGAAGGATGGTTGGTGTCAGAATAGAGTCAAGAAGGTCATAGGGTGGAAACATGTTTGACCTCTTTCTTCTTCATAGGAATTGGGACTTGGGATGATTTTGAGTTTGATCCTCATTTTCCCTTGTGAAGCCAGGGGAAGTCAGATATGGTGTCCACGCATGGTTTAAGCAGTGTGGATACTCTGATAGGGAGTAGTAGTACAGCTTTAGCTATCCAGTTGTTGCAAATTTTATTCTTTTTTAGTTTTTATATTCCTTACATTTGAATATTTCTTTTCACCTGCATTAAGTTTCAGTATTACCATTAACCAACATTTTCAGTCTGGACAAACTACTTCACCAATGTGGGTGAAGTACTACCTAAATTTTTTTGGTTGTTATTTCATTGCAATGTTTATAATTCCTCCATGAATCATCATTTAACAGTATTTGCTTTATTCCCTCTGTTTCTTTCTTTCTTTCTTTTTTGATGCACACAAAACCACTCAGGAATACATAATCATTTAAAGAACTAAAGGGCACATTCTGCAACCCAGACTCCTAGCCCCCAGCACATAGCCTTTCTCTTTCCATGAGTAGAGAGTCCTCAGCTGTTCTATGTCTCCATGCCATCACCTCTGCCTCCATCTCTGGTGTCGCTGCTTCTCTGGTTTGGTTCCCATGTTCCACTCATGTTCTTCTCTCTTGATGGTCCTAGGGTCCTCTATTCCTGGAATGTAAGATTAACTACTCCCCCTTTACATTACAAAACTTCTACCTTTACAGTTGTGACCATTGCAATTTGTCATGAATACAATTACTCACTATTGAATAAAAGGAATTCTATCCCCTCACCTTTCCCTAGACCCATCTAGATTGATGAAAACTATTCAGTATGGGATTCTACCTTCCCCTGCACATTCTGAAACTAAACTCCATCTTAAAAACTTGTAAGACAGTATTTTGTGGGATTATAACGCTCCCCCCAACCCCTTTTCAGGTAACCAGTTGCTAATTTGCCCATCCCTGTCAGTCCTGGTGTGGCACTATGGGTTAAAGCACCAGATTTCAAAGCCATTTGAACAGCAAGGTTTGTGGTTCAAGCTCACCAGATGCTCCTCAGAAACCCTACTGAGCACTTCACAACAACAACAACAACAACAATCAACCCTGTATACCAAGGGGACAGGTTTGATCCATGATGCGAAGATCCTTTCCCTCTCAGTTGGTATTTTGAGCTACTGCATTCATAAGTTCATCAAATAGAGCAATTTACACTTGCTTCCTTTATCAAATTTCTTTATTTTCCTCTAGTGGAGCTCTGGTCATCAAGCCATTAAAGCAGGGTCAAATGGGTACTATCTGCAAGTTTGGGCGTTCTTATGTATCTCTACCCACTTCCCATCAGCTGGACGCTTCACCCTCAGCAATAGCCCTCCATGGCTAGGTCGATGTCTGGGCTCAGGAGTTCCCAAGTCTCCCCAAACTTCAGACCAACCAGACCTTCCTCATCTCTCGGTTGACGGGAGTATATGGAATGTGGTTGAACTCAGCCCATATCTTCATTACTGACTTCCCCCCACTTCCACTCATATGTAGACCAATGCAATCATCTGCAAGATTACATGCTTGCTTGTATGTTCTCTTTGAGTTTCAGCCTTGGAGGGGTGTTTGTCCTGAAGGGACATGATTACTTGCACTGATGGCTCCCCAGCAAACAGCTTGCTTGTTCTTATAATAGCCAAAGAGACTGCTGTTTTTGTGGGGGGTTTTTTCCTGCTGGTCTTTCTCTCATGAAGTACCTCATGTTCCTCTAACCGCTCTGGGCTGGTCTGCATGTTCTTTCAAGTGGGAATGTCCCACCTCAGAAGGTTCTGGATAGGGCTCAATTCCACCTATACACCTGTAATCCTATACGCTACAAAGGCTCTGCAAGAAGCCTATTTCACTGGGCAAGTTCTAGAACTCCTTTTAGGCATTCCAATTACCTAATTAATATTTTGTGGTTCCTTATCTTTTACACATCTAAAAAAACTCTACCTTACATTTTATCTTTTGCATCTTATGCCTTCCTTTAAGAGGTTATATGGAATGGAATCTTTGTCTCACGTTGTGAGATCTTCCTAGGTTTTCTGAATTTCTTTGTTCTTCAATAGTAGAATTTCAGCATCTTAGAAATTCAAGAGTTTCTCCATTCTTTTTCATTTGTTTACATATTTCCTATTAAAAGTATAAATATTTTTTATGTATAAGATTTTCCTCATTATAATATTGTTGCTATTCTTAAGTGCCATCGAGTTGGTTCTGATTCACTGGGACCCTGTTATAGGGTTTCCGAGGAGCAGCTGGTGGGTTTGAACCACTACCTTGAAGCTTAGTGCTTATCCTAGAGTGCCACACCAGGATACCAAATGAACTTTATATCTTATTAATTATATGATATATCAGATAGAAATGTGAATGGTGAACTCCCAGAAATTCAAGCATAAACTATAACGCAAATAAATTCTGAAAAGTCACCTAAAAAATATAAAGCACTATGAACTATGAATTAGATTAGTAATAATCTGGAATGTTTGACACTTACTGATTTTATAAAAGAAATTGGAAGTTCTAACAATTTAAATTATTATAGGTCCTAATATGAGGTACCAAACAAAGTAGGAACAAAAATAAACAACATTATAAGAGATACAATGAAATATATATGCTTTGGCAATGTTGTTATGTTTCATTAATTGCTTGCTACTCTCATGGCTATAGAACAAATGATCAATTTTAAAATATACAGGAAAGGTATTCTGGAGGTTACAGAAATTTCTTAGGGTTAAAGGATGAATATAGCCAATTCAGATGACTTAATGAGATCCCAAGAAAACATGCATTCCCTTCAAATCTACCAGAGAACAGAAACAGATTGATTTATAGGAAAGTGGCACTGGGACCATATTTCTAATGTTACAATTAAATTCAAGCCTGAAGTACACAGCCCCTCTCTTCATATAGCCAAGGTCCTTTTTCTACGGAAACTCACATTTCACGTGGCAAGTGTCCCGCTAATGAGATCACTTGATTTTTAAGTCAACTAACCAGTTTTTTTCAAATTCCCCCAGTTTTCTATGCATATTGTTATACACTTTACTCTCTCCAATGTTTTCTCATCTTTCTATGCATATAGCAGCCTTCCAGCTACTCGTCAATCCATAAACACTACCCATGTTACTTTTCTTTTGACTTTTTATTGACCATCTGCATGTGTATACATATATCTATATCCTAGGATATTTTCCCATCTGGCAAATATTTGATATTCACTTATTCATTTAACATTATCAAATGACTGACATATATCAAGTATAAGAAGTTTTAGTTCTTTGACCTCATTTTTCAAACCGACCAATTCTTGTCATTCTCCCAATATCATTCTCAAGTGTACTGGAGGTAGTAAGGACCTTCTCAAAAATCAAAGGGTTACTTTTACCTCTATTTTATCTGAGGATAGAACTACGTTGAAAATTTTGTGCCCATGTATGCATTTTAATTCTGCAACTCCTTATAATATAGACATATCTTTGACAAATATGTATGATAAAAATATTTTGCTATATTATTATGTTTGTCTAAATGTCTTTTATAGATGTATCATACTAGACTTATCTGGTAGAATATAAATTTATAAATTCAGAGTTTGGTTGCATCCTGCGATATAAACTTAAGTGATCCTGCGATATAAACTTAAGTGATAGTAATGGGCTATGTCATACCCTCTTTAAAAAAACAAAACAAAAAAACGGTTGTACCATTTGATTCTTAGGTGTTTTTCAGTCTTAAAATAGTATGATTATATGGAAAGTACTAACTTTACAAAATGATCTTTGTATACTATCTCATACACAAAATGGGCACTTAACTGCTAAGTATCTGTCTATTCACCTTTCAAGATTCAGGTCAAGTAGATCCTCTTGTCAGTTTCCTTGGTCATCCTCAATAGAAGCAATCTTACCTTACTGAAGTCAAAGTTTACACCACATGTAAGGTTTATATGTCACACTGCATCACAACTGTTTTAATTCATATGTTATAACCTACATCTGAGTATGAGGTTCTAGAAGGCATATTCACCTCTGTAGCCCCTTATACTGACTTGTGCTATGGGTTTAATAAATTTCTGAACGGTATTTATAACCATCAGACCAGAAACTTTATATACATGGAACTAGGAGCTCTGGTAGCGTAGTGGTTACGAATCCGGCTGCGAACCTTAAGGTCAGCGGTTTGAAACTACCAGCCGCTCCGCGGGAGAAAGATGAGGCTTTCTATTCCCGTAAAGATTTACACCCTCGGAAACTCTGTACAGGGTCGCTATGGGTCGGAACCGACTCGACGGCACTTAACAACAACAACAACATTCTCAACTGTAGTTCAACTGTGGAGGTGCAATGGTTAAGAAGTTGGCTGTTAATTGAAAAGTCTGAAGTCTGAATTAATCAGTTGCTCTGTGGAAAAAAATATGTGGCTGCTTCATGAAGATTTAGCACTTTGGAACCCCCCCTGGGGCAGTTCAATTCTTTCCTATAAGGTCGCTATGAGTCAGAATCATCTCAACAGCAGTGGATTTGGTTTTGGTTTATTTTCATTTGTAATTTAGTGGAGCGGACGGAAAAAAATTAAGATGTGGGATTAGCACTGGGCTTCAAACCACAGGGTCAGCACTCATACCTACCAACGGCTCCTCAGAAACCCTATACGGGGCCTCTATGAGTTGGAACTGACTTGATGGCACTTAACAACATAAACAACAACAATCAGATAATCAATAATTTTCTTAGAGATCTTGTATGTTAAGCAATAAATCATGAACTTGGAAACATAAACTGAGCAAGAACTGACATTTTTCTCAATCCTACTGAATAACCAAAGGCATAACTAAAGGAATTACTATTTATAGAAAAGGAAGCAACAGAAAGTGAAGAGCTGCTATGGTAGCCACATGGGAACCTTGCACATTTTGGGTGCCGGGGATTGGAGGGCATGCAGGCAGAGGATGGCCATGGTGACTGAGTAGGGAAGTGGGTACCAGTGATGGGAGTGTGGAGGGGTGGAAGCCCTGGCTGTCATGGGTCTGTTGGTGCAGCTCCTCCAGATCATGTGCAACAGTTGCTGCCGTCAGGAGCAAGGAACCTTTCAGTATCTCAGGCCCCACTGGTGATACCAGCACTAATGGTAGGAATGCAGGAGCCTTAGCAAGTGCTGTGCTATGCAGGAAGTGAATGGTTGCAGCGTTGCTGGGCAGATGAATGAAGTCAGGAAGAAGGGAAAGAGGAAGCCAAGCAAAAGAGTCTGTGGGGAGTGGGATGCACCCTGAGTCCTGGAGGCTTATTCACTCTAGGGGTTTGGGGCTTTTAAAACTATTTAAAACAAAAAAAATCTACTGCCATTCAGTTGATTCCAACTCACAGCGACCCTATATAGGGTTTCTGAGACAAAATCTTTACAGAGCAAACAACCTCATCTTTCTCCTTCAAAGGAGCTATTGGTTTTGAAACGACACTGATCTATCTATCTTACAGCATCATCAGGGCCCCTTCACAAGAAAATAATATAGAAAAGGAGAGTTACTTTCACTTTAAAAAAAAATAAAAACTTATGGGACAGTGATTACATAGTCAGACGGCTGTTACATGAACAATGTTAAATGGCACATACCTGGATTGGTTTTATAAAAAGAAAAGTATTGTACTTATCAAAAAGAAATAACTAAAACAATGCTAAAAAGTTAAAGATTTATAAAATGTGACTGATACAACCTAAAGCGTAACATCCCCAAACTGAAAGGCAGCAACAGGTATCCTCCTCAAGTAAGAACTTCAAAACCCAAACTGCTCAGTTTTAAGAAAATGGGGTTTTTAATGAGACTAAAAATAGTAAAAAGTTTTCCTTTTTTATATTTTGTACAACTGTATAATGAGGTAAAACAATCACATAATCTGTTAGGTCTCGATATCACAGAGAGAGAATTTAGAATAATAAATAATAAATTAAGCTATCATAATATACTGGTTCTATTTTTGTATATTATCCTACGATACTAACAACACAAAAAAAGTCACTTTTACCAAATAAATTCTACTTCAAAGTATTTATATTAAAATGATAAAGAAGCATTCAGTATTGATACTCTAGGCAATGTTCTATTTACACTGCTTCATGACTATACTTTAAAAATCATCTACACTCTGCTTTGCCTATTGGTATGGTGCTGTAAGATAAGCACTAGACTGAGAACAAAAAGGTTGATGGTTCAAACCCACCAACTGCTCCTCGGAAACCCGGTATAGAGATGCTTTAAGTCAGAACTAACTCGATGGCACTTAACAACAACAAAACTTAATTTATTGCACAGATTTTTAAAAGCTGGGAAAAATCATCAGATATAAAACATAATAAAATCTGATCTGAAAGTATTTTTCTATCATATCCCATAAAAATCATTTAAGGAACTGAATGACTTCAATTTCTGCACAGTATTTTCCTTTTATTTTTTTTCTTTCACAATGAAAATTTTATATTTGAAAGGAAAAAAATGAACTATGATAAATATACTTTAACTCTCTCTGATTAAGTATTACAGAAACATCTCTCAGAATTGGTTTTATTCAAATAAACACAATAAACAACTTAAAAACAAAATACTTTAATAGTTCTCTATTAATTACAAACACAATATAAAATTCTGTAAGCAGTAATAATTAATCATGTGGTACAGGAGTCCTGGTGTGATACTGTAGGATCAGCACTGGACAACTAACCACAAGGTTGATAGTTTAAACCCACCAGCTACTCCTTGGAGATCCTATTCAGAATTACTGTAAATAGGAACTGACTCAATGGCACTTAACAACAAACTGTAATAGAAGAAATGGTAATAATTTCTGAAAGGCCAAAAAGAAGCATGCTACTGATATCTGGGAGCATGGTGGCTACATATGATATGTTCTGAACTGCAAACCACGAGAGTCCACTAGCAGCTCTACAGAAGAAAAATGAGGCTTTCTGCTCCCTCAGAAACCCTTTACAGGATTTCCATGAGTCAGAACTGACTTGAAAGCACATAACAAATAACAACAACTGATATTTAATTCATTTTTTTCCTTCAAATATAAAATTTTCATTATGAAAGAAAAAAAAAAGGAAAATATTGTGTATAAATTGAAGTCATTCAGTTCCTTTAATGATTAGGAAAACCAGCTCTCTGATACATAATATAAAAGTAAGTTGTGTTGCTGTTGTTAAGTGGCATCAAGTAGTTTTCAACTGATAGCGACCCTGTATAAGGTTGCTGAGGAGCGGCTGGTGAGCTTGAACTGATGACCTTGCAGTTCAAATCAGACTTTGCAGTCCAACATATTAACTCACAGCTCCATACCAGGACTCCATAAAAGTATGTTGTTGTTGTTGTTAAGTACCGTGGAGTCGGTTCATAAAAGCAGGTAGAACTGGGTAAAAAATTTCTGACTTCCTTACTATAAACATTTATTTTCTGAAATGAAGCATCCCTTCCCACCACAAATTACAATCTCTCAAAGAAACTCAACTTTTATACATCAAAAAGCATTATGTATTTTTTAAATATGTTTTTGAGTGGGCAATTTTTGAACCACATACAGTAATTAAAATAACCGATGTCATAAATTAATAAAAAAGAGTTTAATGGGCTAAATCAGGGTGGGGAGCCATTTTTCTACCAAAATTTATAACATCATTCATGGGCCATACAAAATTAACAACTTAAAAATCAGCCTGCTACAAGTGCTTGGGTCCCTTCAGGGCAAACCCCCTTCCAAGACTAAGACTCAATGGGAATACACGAGCAGACATGCGCTCTGATTGGTGACCTTGTTCGTCACCGATAAGGGGAAGTGAGGGAAAAACAGCAATGAAGCTGCAA
>NW_006408655.1:6923794-6925672 GCF_000296735.1 Chrysochloris asiatica
AATGTGATGGCTAACAAGCTCTGGTAGCATAGTGGTTATGAGTCTGGCTGCTAATCTGAAGATCAGCAGTTCGAAACTACCAGCTATTCCGCAGGAGAAAGATGAGACTTTCTGCTCTTGTAAAGATTTATAGTCTCAGAAACCCTATTCAGGGTCACTATGAGTTGGAACCGACTCCATGGCACATAACCACCATCACCAATGTTATGGCTCCAATTACAGTTGCTTTGGCAGAGCAAGACCAAAAGATTTTGCAGGCCTTAAATGGCCCATGAGCCAGATGTTACCCACCCCTGAACTAAATGAAAAAAAAATTTTTTTAATCTGCCATATAAATATGATATACCATCTACATTTAGTTTGATTACTAAGAGTAAGTAAAAACAGAAACTTTGATTACCAATAATAAAATGAAAATGTACTTTATACCACTTAAATTTATAAATAAAATTGAAAGCAATAAACATTTTTGAAGAAATGAACAGATATTCATATAAATTTTCTTACACTATATATTTAAATGCTATTAAAGTAGCATATGATCAAGAGCCAATGAAACTGAAGGAAGAAGTCCAAGGTGCACTGAAGGAACTGGCAAAGGACAAGGCTCCAGGAACTGATGGAATGAAAACTGAAATCTTTCAAGAAAGTGAGGCAGCACTGGAGGGACTCACTCATCTTTGCCAAGAAATTGGAAGACAACTATCTGGCCAACTGATTGGAAGAGATTCATATTGGTTCCTATTCCAAAGAGAGGTAACCCAACAGAATATGGAAATCATTAGACAATACCTTTGATATCCCATGGAAGAGTTAAGTTTCAATAAAGGTTAATACAGAAACGGCTGCAACCATATCTGACAGGGAACTTCCAGAAGCTCAAGCTGGATTCAGAAGAGGACATGAAACCAGGGATATCATTACTGATGACCAATGGATCTTGGTTGAAAGCAGAGAATACCAGAAAGATGTTTACATCTGCTTTATTGACTACGCAAAGGCTTTCAATTGTGTGGATCATGACAAGTATGGACAACAATGCACAGTATGAGTATTCCTGAACACTTAATTGTGCTCATGAGGAATCTGTACATGGACCAAGAAGCAGTTGTTTGAACAGAACATGGGAACAACGAATGGTTTAAAATTAAGAAAGGTGTGCAACAAGGTTGTATTCTTTCACCATACATATTCAACCCGTATGCTGAGCAAATAATCCAAGAAACTAGGTTATCTGAAGAAAAACATGGCATCAGGATTGGAGGAAAACTCATTAACAACCTGCGATATGCAGATGATACAACCTTGCTTACTGAAAGTGAAGAGGAATAAAATACTAACTGATGAATATCAAAGACCATAGTATGGATTGCATCTCAATGTAAAGGAAACAGAAATTCTCACCACTGGGCCAATAAACAGCGTTCTTATCAAAGGACAAAAGATTGAAGTTGTCAAGGACTTCATTCTTCTTGGATCAACTATCAACACTCATGGAAGCAGCAGTCATGAAATCAAACCATGTATTGCATTAGGCAAATCTGCTGAACAAGTGTTGAAGAGCAAAGATGTCAGTTTGAGGACTAAGGTGCGCCTGACCCAAACCATGGTATTTTCAATAACCTCATATGCATGCGAAAGATGGACAGTAAATAAGGAAGACCATAGAAGAATCAATGCTTTTGAGTTATGGAGTTGGAGGAGAATATTGAAAGCGCCACGGGCTGCCAGAAGAACAAACAAATTTGTGTTGGAAGTGCAGCCTGAGTGCTCCTTGAAGGCCAGGATGGCCAAACTTCGTCTCTCATACTTCAGACATATTGTCAGAAGGGACCAGTAGCTGGAGAAGGATATCATATTTGATAAGGTAGAGGGTCT
>NW_006408655.1:6927072-6946734 GCF_000296735.1 Chrysochloris asiatica
CGCCCTTGAGTTGGTTCTGACTCATACTGACCCTGTATAGGGTTTCCAAGGAGCGACTGATGAGTTGGAACGGCCAACCTGGTGGTTCAAACTGACCCTTGCGGTTGAGTGCTTATCCTACAGCACCACACGAGGACTCCATTCTAAATTAGGTTTACACTTATTAAGATACTACTCAATTCAATCAACATCATGAAGAATCCACTGCACATCAGCATTCAGACAGCAAACACTGGGCATAAATTATTTCATGAATAATTAAATATTATATTAAAGTATTTTACCTGGATTAGATGAGGCAATGCTTTTAGTGTAAGGCAGAACCAAATTCCCAGCTTACATGGAAGCAAATCATGCCATTGTGGTTTTGTCAGCAATCTAAAGGAAAGAAATAGAAAACTTTCAAATAGTGAAATATAGAAAATCAGGAAATTAAACATTTTTATAGACATTATGAATTCTTTTTCTTAATTCCTACTACAATACAAACGGAAGAAATTATTTAATGAAATACAGATGCCAGTTATTAATTTAATCATATTATATCAAAACATTCAGTAGTTATAAAAATGTAATAATGTAAGCATGTATGCGAATGTAAGGTAAAGTCTTACGCAGAAACAAGCACCTTGTCACAGGAATAAAAAGAAAAGTCTTCTTTTTAACCTGGACTTTTCATCACTTCAGTAAAATCATTTCTTAAACCCTTACGATGATTTCGGCTATGAAAGGCTAGCTATCATCAGAGTGTCCCCAAGTGCTGATAACCAGATATGAGGACTACAGCATAAACAAACCAATACATAAAAATTAATGTCATTTGCACTACACTGAAGCATTACTCACTGATGTCATCAGAACAATTTCTGGTCTCCATCCATCCCACATTGATCCAGTTCATGCCCTGCTATTTAAACTGTTTAAGAGTCTTTATTTCTTTCTATGAATCAGTAGAAGAAATGCTGGCATCTTTTAGAGTGTATTTACTACAGATTTGCATATTGTTACTCCTGAGCTAAGTATTAAAAGTGGCAGATTCTTCTACTAACGCTTTTCTTTGGAAGTTTATTATAAAAACTTCACACTCTTTAGAATTTGGTGTTTACATTATTTAAATACATATTAAGGCTTAATAAGGGGGAAAATCTGAAATTTTTACGTAGCATTAGTTTTTTAAAATAAATTATGGCACATAATTAGCTTTTAATAAAACTGCTACAGATGTAAATGCTAGCAAATATGAAGTGAATATTAATATGACTTAAATCATATTTACATCAAAAAATTGTCAAATTATAAAATATTTTCATACACTCTCACCTTTCATTTTTTTCTGAAGCACTGAGTTTTGATGAATCCACACTCTTGCTTCCTGTCTTTTTTTTCTTTTCTCTCTTTTTTCTACTAAGCAGCTCATCCTTAATGTAGAAAAATTATGGTTACAGGTTATCATTAACATGTACCATTCAAATGTTATCAAGACTCTTCTGTGAAGGGTAAACATTATAGAGGAACATTTATGCAAATGTATGTAGGGGCCAACATGATTAAATAAAATCATCAATCTTTAACAATAACTGTTGCCATGGTAGCCAGTCCTTAAACACACATGAAGTTTAGCACTGTCAGTCATGTGTATCTCCATAGCAATCAAAGTTTCCTAAGCAGAGAAAGCATTCAACTTACTTTTTCTCATTATTCAACTTCAATAATGCCACTTCAAAAAGAAAGAATGAACAGGTGCTAATTTATCAATACTGACAAATGTTTGGTTGTCTCCAATAAAGAAACAAATATCCATATCACAATAATAGACTGCAGAGCAGTATATTACATTAAGGAGAGCATAAAAAATTTTTTTAACCAACAGATCTCTGAAATTATACAATAATACTCATTTATACCTTATTAAAAAAAAAATTAAGTTGGGAGGTGAAAAGGAAGAAAACATGGAGTCCTGGTGTGGGGCTGTGAGTTAATGCGCCAGAACTGCAAGGTTGGCAGAGTTCAAGCTCACCAACTACTCCTTGGAACCCCTATACAGGGTCGCTATGGGTCGGACCTGACTCGATGGCACATAACAACAACAACAACCACCTTCTAATTTTCAGCTTGATATTTAGGCCTTCACAAAGTTTTATAATATGCAAATGCAATATTTAAAAATAAAGATTTTTATTCTTATTTCATAAATTTCTCATCACTTACAAATACAGGTAGCCCCCAGATTGTAAACGAGATGGAACAGGTGCATGTGGTTCTTGTTTAGTCTTACTTTAATGCTAGAAAAGGCTCAAGGTCTTCTCAATGATTCAAAAGTTGAACATACAGCAAGTGAAGAAATTGTTACAAGTAGAGGTTGTTTCAATTGAGTAGGAGTTGGTACAAATGTTTCAAAGTGAGCACAAAATAACATAACTTCAAAGAGCAACTATGAGCTATTCTTAAAAGAGCTCTGGTAGCATAGTGGTTACGAATCAGGCTGCTAGTCTCAAAGTCAGCAGTTCGAAATAACCAGCTGTTCTGTGGGAGAAAGATGAGGCTTTCTGCTACTGTAAAGATTTACAGCCTCGGAAACCCTGTACAGGGTCGCTATGAGTTGGACCCGACTCCACGGCACAGAACAACAACAATGAGCTGTTCTTAAGTCAGACATTCATAACCTAGGGACTGCACACTGAATGAAAAATTATTAGAAAGGAGTACATAAAAAATGTTGAAAATTTTACAGATTGAAATGAACTGTTTGGAGTTTCATATAAAATAAAGGATAATAGACCATTTGATTTATTTCCAATACTTACCAGTTGTTTTTCCAGGTAGATTGACCAAACCACAGCATAATGACCCACTGTGAGAATAATGAACAAGAGTAATGCCAGCTCAGCATTGCTCATTTTTCTCACCCGCCTATAGTAGAATACAGGCTGCCGCCAATCTGGAAGTCCATTGATCAGAATATCATCATACCTACAGTAGCAAATATAAGAGTTTTTCACAGGGAGTTTAAAATAAAAGCAAAAAAAAACCCCCCAAATTTAATGGTTCCATATTTAAAAACACTTTCTCCATAACATTTAATATTTATATAAATTTTTTACAAATAACAATGTCTAGTAAATTCAAAACATTGTATATAGATCCAGGGACAGATAACCTTGTAAGACAGTAATCTACTGTTAGTACCAGAGCTTGTGTTTTCACATAACCCCTGTGAGGTGAGGCCTGGAATTATACCTAAACTACAGGAGCCATGTACTGTATAATATAGACTCCACCACACATGCCTTAACAAAAGTAAAGGTCTCAACTGGGGGGAAAATCAAGGTAAGATTTCAATTTTCCCCCCATGGTTTATACAGTAATTGAATCACAAATGCAAGATAGATTTTCTAGTAAGTGCTTTTATCTCTGTCCCCATAACATGGTTCAAGATGGAAATATTTATACATATTATTTATAAAAACTTTTCAATGAGGTCAAAGCCTAAGAACTGAGCATCATTTAATTCTGTATTGCTTACATTCTTTTAAAAAACAAAAGAATTCCCAAATTAGAAAGAGAAGTAGGGACAACACATGTTCATGTCAGATTTCTCAATAAAACTGCTTATTTGTAAATATTTAAGTCCTTTTTTTTTTTTTTTTAGGAGAACATAAAATTACATACTTCCCTAGTAATACATCTTGAGTCAGCTTTTGTGCTACTACTGGGCTGGTATAAAGTTGCGACTGAATTAAAATTCACCTGCCAGACAATTATCAAGGCAAATATTTCTGAAGTTAAAAATGAGACATTTACAAGGTAAAATTTAAAATGATCACACGCAAACATTGTATGTTCAGCACACATAACCTGTTAATCTTAGTTGAACATAAGTAATTAAATATTCTAATCACACTATTTCTAGAATTAAATCTGCACTGAAAGGCCTAATTTGGTGCAACACATTGACCAAAATATTTTAATTAAAAATATTCTGAGTTAGTTGCAGGCCTAATTACAGGAATAGAAATAGGGCCTATATTGTCAGGCAGGTCAGTAGAACTCAGTAGTAGGTTTTTCTCAAGTAAATTGACCGATCTAGGAATAATAGCGCAGCTGCTAAACTGCCAGTCTTGACATGTAAATCAATTTAAATGCAACAACTGCAGTAGCTACTTTGATAGTTATTAAATTGATACCTTGGAGATATGCTAAAAAAAATAAAACAGAGGGTTTATTATAGGCAATTCCCCTTCCCCCCATATAAAAATACTGGCTATAAACACAAAATAAATTTTATTAGCAAATCTAGAAAACCTGACTTTTAAGTCAACTTCAGTTATTAATAATAACATGAGATCATAATAACTAATGTTTAAGGTAAAAAGTATTAATTTGTACTACAGTTATAAAGGGCAAATTAATTGAGCAATGTACAAGAACCTACAAATTAAAATATGGATGTAGTAGATGGGCCAGATAATTTTTTATGTTAACTATTTTCCTTTAAAAATATTTATGGCAATTCTTAAACATTAATATGAGAATATAGTAACATGATTTTATAAAAATTTTATAAAAAATTCCTGTCATCAACTATATATGCTTAAATCTATCTTAAGAATAGACTTGTATTAAATTGGAAATTGATTGGTAAAAAGATTTCCAGTGGCAAACACATTATTAGAACATATGATGGAAGTCCAGTAAACATTAAGTCCTGAATTTATTCTAAATTCATATTTTATTTCAAATTTGTTGAGTGAGGAAGAAAAAGTAAATACAAAAGAAACATTATTTCCAGAAAATCTCTCTCATGAAATAACTTCATGTAAAAGTATTGTATTAATAAGGAACATCTAAGAAAGTGGCAACAATCCTAATAGCGTTATTAAGCATTAGCTCTAAACTGTACTGCAGGAAAATACAGCTGAACTCATAGCTAGGAATCTCAGATCAAATACTTCATCATCATTACTGAAAGTGCTACTTTCCACCCCACAGACAAATTGTAGTTAGGGCACAGCCAAATTCAAGATAGCAAAACTTCATGCACTAAATACATTAAACAGAACTAGATATTTACTAGGTTATATATGCCACTCTAAACAACAAGTCTCTAAGAATTAAGTTTAGAATCAATGTTCTATTGATTTTACTATCTATGAATATTGTGGTTCACACAACTAGCCATTTTAAGGGACGATAGCTTCTATTAGAGCTCAATTTTAAGAATATATACTGTTAAAAGGCTGCATACACTGTTTTACTGAAGAAAACTTGAAGAAATAATGAAATTTCTTAATATAGAGATGAATATAATGTTGACAAATTATTTAAGAAAAACACTGCATTGACAACATATAAAATTTAAAACATCACTATATTATACATTTTCTATATTAGTATTTAAACATATAAAACAGTTAAAATGTTCTGTAACCGTCATACCAACAGCTTTTAACTACTTATTAAAATCAGATTAAGAATGCATGTGTGTACGAATGATCGTTACAAATATATATACAAGTAAATCTCTATGATAAAAACATTACTAATGCAAAAAAAAAAAATCACAGGTTTAGATACTATTTTAGAAATTAAAACATAAACTGATGAAATACCAACATATGGCATGCTTATTTCATTTGATTTTCTTTGAATATACAGGGTGAACATAAAGTAATAGTCTCATTAGTGAGCGTCATACTATAATCTGTAATTCACCATCTATATCTAGCCTTTTAGATAAAAACTGGAGAACAAATAAAATTTTCTTTACCAGCAAGGAAAAAAATGTTATGGAAACTCAAAATAGCATATTTTGAAATACAAGATAGTAAGATAGCAACTAAAATAGAAAATTTATATCTTATGAAAATGAGAACTGAAATAATTTTACCTAAATTACAAATTTCCCATCATAGAATGCTTAAATTATTATCTTAAAAGAATAATAACAATTAAACTTCCAGTTAGGTCACATTTTGAACTTCAGAGTAAAAGTACACAATCATTATCAGAAACACTCTCTCCCTCTTTCTCTATGCTGAGAATTGTGATGCAGAGCACTTTTGACATTGAACGTAATAGATGGATCGTTCGACATTGAATATAGTAGATGTACTGTATCTCCTAATCATAGATTAGAATAAAAGGTGTTAAAAATATTTATTTTTAGATTAATGTTTATTTTTATTCAAACATATCTGTAATCAAATTTAAATAACCGGTGATAGATCTGTATAAGTTTAACAGATAAAGGCTGACATATTTTAACTACATTTACAAACAAACATGATTTTATTTAGTAAACCAAAATATTCATTCATTCAACTTTGACAAGCATAGCAACATAAAATAGAGTCAACTTTAAGGCTGCACAGCAAAGGAAAACTGATGAAACATTGATAACAGATATTTAAATAAAAGTAAATATGTTATTATTGGAGTCCTGGTGTGGCTCTGTGGGTTTAATGCACTGGACTGCAAAGTTGCTCTGAATCGCAAGGTTGGCAGTTCAAGCTCACCAGCTGCTCCTCGGAAACTCTATGCAGGGTTGCTATGGGTCGGAACAAACTCAATGGCACTTAACAACAAAATATTATAAATTTTGTTATAAATTATAAATAATAATGCATTATATATACCTATAGTGATTAGTTTCTATCTACTCGGTAATTTTTTTTGGCTAACACTCAGGGTACTATATAGAAGTTTATATCACAATACAGATAGGCTGTTGTTCTCTCAAACAGGCAGGCTAACTATGCAGTTTTTAAAAGGCATATTAACCAAGAAAATCTGTGTATTTCTATGATATAGTTATGCTTTTGGTGGTGGTGGTAGGGAGGGGGTTTTGTGGGGCTAAAGTTTATTTACAATTGCACTCCTAGGCTAAAACCCAAGTGAAATGTAAACATATGTCCACACTAAGAACTGTATGTGCATATTCATTGCAACATTACTCATCATAGCTAAAGTGTAAAAACAACCCAAATGGCTATCAACTGGTGAATGGATAAACAAAAAGTGGAATATTTATACAATGGAGTATCAAACTCACTGCCAAGGAACTGATTCAGACTCATAACAATCCTATAGGACAAAGCAGAACTGCTCCGTAAGATTTTCTAGACTGCAACTTGTTACAGAAACAGGCTGCTATACATCTTCCACCAATATGGAAAGGGTGATGGGTTCAAATCACCAACCTCTTGGTTAGCAATCAAATGCTTAAAGCACTGCACCATCAGGACTCCTTAACAGCTTAGTTTCTATGTTGTTTTTAAATGCTTTCCAGATAGCTCTAATTCAGAGTGACTCTGCACAGGGTTTCTAAGGAGCGGCTGGTGAGTCTGAACCACCGACCTTGAGGTTAGCAGTCCAGTGCTTACCCTAAAGAGCCACACCAGGAATTCAACAGAATATTAGTCAGCAATAAAAAAGAAAATATTGGTATGTGCTACAACATAGATGAACCTCAAAAACATAATGCAAAGAGAAAGATATCAGATGCAAAAGAAAACCAATTAAATAATACCATTTATATAAAAAGTCCAGATAAGAAATTTATATATAGAGAAAGCAAATCAATGATTGCCTGGGTTTGAGGGACACAGGAAGGAGGTTGCCTATAAATGGACTCAAGGGAAGTTTTAAAGCAATAAATATATTCTTAAACTGAATTTTGATAATGGTGACATAACACTGCAAGTTTACTAAAAAAAAAAAAAATCACTTAAAAAAGGTATCACAAGTTTATTTTAACTATTTTATTGCTATTCTCTTTTTCAACCAAAATTTAAAGAACATATTTGATTTCAGTGAAAATAAAATTATATATAAGGGAAATAAATAGGCAAACATATCTAGGGCAATTTTCTAAATTTTAAATTACTATATGGCTATAAATTTAATACCATTTCTTTTATGAGCGTTTATAATACTTAAATAATTGTGATACCAAAGAGCATTTAAAAAAACAATCAGAATGAGATGATCTTTCAGAGGTAAAACTGCCCATATGTCCTCCCTCAAAGAAACGATAAACAATAGGTATCTGTCTGCAGAAGTGAGTTTTCCTATATGTTTAAATACTCATAGGTCAACCAGCCTCAGGCACATGCTTTGGAGAAGTGATTCTCAGCTTGATTAGTTAAGATTTTTGCCTCAAGGAAAACCAGTTACCAAGGAGTTACTTATGCCTCAAGGGGTATAAATACTACCACTGCTTGCTTAACTGTCAGATCCTTTTTTTCTACAATGTCCCTAAAATAAAGGCAAAGGGAACTAATTCTAAAATATGTTAGATGAGTCTTTGCTAATGAAGAAACATTATATAAGAAATTATATAAGCAATAAAAAGAAAGTAATGAAAGGAATTGTTGCAAAGTTTACTGACTTTCAAAACAAACAAAAGGGCAAAATTTGATGCCAAAGATGTTGGGAGACTAAATAAAGCTATCTTTTAGACACATTCTTGATTTATGAAACAAAACTAGGGGCTCACTGAGAGAAACCAACTAAAAAATATGCACAGAATGACCAATACTTCTTTCAACGCATTTTTAGGGCTCTTTCAACACTATGGATTATCTCAAATCAGAGGAATGTCTGCTATGGTATTTGTACCAATGCCAGGCCTATAAAGAAAAGAACACTTCCAGGCTATCTTCAATCCATGCTTTGCAATCTGACAAACTGATGTATTCCAATTAAAGAGTTAAAATAAAAACTAACACAACTAGCTAACGGTTTAGAATAATAGAATAATTCAAGATAATACTTTTGAAGCAGTTCGGAATGTCATATATCAGTGTATTTTGGGGGCGGGGGGAGTGAGTGACTTTATGATGTATTAGTCTCCACAGAAAGACACAGATTTTCAGGCTGACTTTAGTCAAAAATCACAAATTACTCTTTTTTTTTAAGTACTCTTTTACTCTAGAGCAGCATTTTTTCATTCTATTGATGATGGACCATTAGTGCCTCATGGAATCATTTTAATGGATCAAAACCAGTCCTATTTGAAAAACAAAACAAAACTCTATACTAGCTTAGTCAACTTTACTCAGACAATAAGTATTTGTAAAATGTGTGTTTCAGTTCTCTGTGTGTGTGCAAATTAACTGTAGAATGATGCAAACTGTATTTCTTATGGTGGGTCTGAGCTGTAGTCCTTTGCAGTATTGTCTACATTCAATACATCTGTATGAGTAAGAAAAAGGGCTTCTCTGAAATGTCTTCTGAAATAACTGGCACTATACACTACTATAAGGAGCTCTGGTAGCGTAGTGGTTACGAATCGGGCTGCGAACCTTAAGGTCTGCAGTTCGAAACTACCAGCCGCTCCGCGGGAGAAAGATGAGGCTTTCTACTCCCGTAAAGATTTACACCCTCGGAAACCCTGTACAGGGTCGCTATGGGTCAGAACCGACTCGACGGCACTTAACATACACTACTATAAGGAGCTCTGGTAGCGTAGTGGTTACAAATCGGGCTGCAAACCACAAGGTCAGCAGTTCGAAACTACCAGCTGCTCCGCGGGAGAAAGATGAGGCTTTCTGCTCTAATAAAGATTTACAGCCTTGGAAACCCTGTTTAGGGCCACTATGGGTTGGAACCAACTCCATGGCACATAACATCAACAACACAATGCACTATTATACCAATATATCACTACTCTTCTGAAAGGGACACAGAGAAATCTGAGAGCAAGGGGGCTGCCTCTACTCTAAAGTCTAACTCTAAATGCACTGGAGCACAGTAAGAAAAGGCAAGGAAGTACAATGAACAAGAGACAGAAGCAAAGAAAGGTATTTCTTCCATTCCTATCTTCTACAAATTTACACCAGTCTATTCTCTCTCAAATGGGTTTATTATTTCAAGAGTGAGGAAGCAATAAGAAAAGACACTAAACTGAATATCACTAATTACCTAATTCCAAAACAGTGAAGGAATAAGGAAAACAACAACAAAGCAACCCACCTAGCCCAAGTAGAAGTGTTCACTGACAGATTAAAAATAAGCGATAATTTGTTTGAAGTTGAGTTGTATTTGTATTTCACAGGCATAGGTACCTAAGTTAAAAATCTTTTCTAATGAAGCCGTAAATTGCTAGCTTTATGACTCATGATCCTGAAGCTTGAAGTATTGAATCATCTAGTGAGTGTTTTCAATAGAAATTAACTCAGCTCTAAACACAGATTTTTAAAACATTGTACTTCTTTGAAATAACAAAAATAAATACTAACTTATAATAAAATGTTTATGAAGACTTTGAATTTTTACCTTCAAAAACTGATGAAAATTTGAATTAAATTAATGCATTTCAATTCAAAAGAAGAAATAAACACTCACCTCTGCCTCCGTTCATCATCTTTTAAAACTTCATAAATGGCCACCAACTAAAATAGAAGCATTACTTTAAAATAAAAATACTCAAATATAAAAAATTACTTAGGAGTATAGTGAAGGCATCAAAATGCACATGCACAGAACCTTATATAATATTCTTATTTAAAAATGCTGGGGAAATTCTTATTTAGTAGAAAACTGAATAAAAATGCACACATATACATTCTGTTTTTCAACTATTACCTCATTTTCTAATGTAAATATTTTACATAGTTCTACCATAAACTTACTTACTCATGCATTTGTCACAAAACATACATAATAACCAAATATTCACTTACTTGTCTAAATTGAGTTTCTGCATTTTCATCTTTATTCTTGTCTGGATGTAAAGTTAGTGAAAGCTTACGATATGCTTTTCTGATGTCTGCAGATGACGCATCCTGAAGTGGTGGGGGGAGGGGAAAACACAAAGCAAACTTTGTCAGAAAAAAGAAATTCCCAGAACCTTGTTAAGGTCTGAGAAGACAGCCAACCAAGTGCAGGACCTGAGGCGATGTAATTTGAGCAATCAGTCTAACAACCAGGCTATGCAACTAGCCGGACCCACATGACTGAACAATTATTCAATCTAATTTGGCTCTCCTCTTAACTTTTCATTACCATATAGTCATTGAAAGAAGACAGTACTTGCCAAAACTTTTCAAACACTTACCTCCCTAAAATTAACCAATAAATCTTTTTTGGTAATTAAGAGATAAAAAAAAAGAAACAAATTAAAAATTAATATATCTGCCTGTCTTCAAAGAAAGTCTTGGTTTATTTGAGAATTTTAAAGCCAATTTCTGAATTTCAGGCTTACAACATGAGATTTCTTCAGCCTATAGATTCTCAGTTTCACGTATCAAAAGCATGCCTATTTGAAGACAGTTAAGTTTGTATTTATCCAAAATAACTATAACTAGAAAGTTATGTATGCTGTACTTGACATGTTTTTACTTCCTTAAAGAGTGTTTCCAATGTTGTCCAGCTTCCCTAGTCTAGTTTGAAGAAATACATTACCTATAAATAATTAATCCAGTATTTATTACTGTTGCTGTTAGTTGCCACTGAGTCCATCCAACTCTAAACATAGTATATTGTTGTTGTTAAGTGCCGTCGGTCGAGTCGATTCCGACCCGTAGCAACCCTGTATAGGGTTTCCGAGGGGCAGCTGGTGAGCTTGAACCTCCTACCTTGCAGTTCAAACAGCTTTGCAGTTTGGTGCATTAAGTGCATTTTAAAAGTGATGAAAGTTCATTAGGAGTATCATGTTGTTGTTAAGTGCTGTCGAGTTGGTTCCGACTTATGGCGACCCTGAATGAGGTTTCCAAGGAATGGCTGGTGAGTTTGAACTGCCGATCTTGTAGTTCAAACCGACATTGCAGTCCAGTGTTTTATCTCACAGTGCCACACAAGGACTCCAACAGTACCTTCGTTGTTAAATGCCATCAAGTCAGTTCTGACCCATAGTGGCCCTGTATACGGTTTCTGAGGAGTGGATGGTGAGCTGAAACTGCCGGCCTTACAATTCAAGCAGATCTTGCAGTCCAGCACATTAACCCACAGCTCCACACAAGGACTCCAGAATACAAATTTAGTGTTCGGGGAACAGACAGAGTATCTCAGATATGTGGATATTAAAATTACATTTTATGTCATTTTGTGTGCACAGCTAAAATCAGAGAACATTAATCTACATGGCCAGTAGAAATAAGTGACAATAACAACAAGGAACACACTGTTAAAGTGGGACTTACAGTTTACTCTCTACTAAATGTAAAAGATATTTAGTAACTAACGTTTCCATGTTGGGGAAAAATGATAGTATAGATGCTTATTAACAATAATATTGTTGAAAAACTCTCTTTAACCCTTAAATTTTGACATTTTTGTTTATATATTTTGAGACTTTATTGTTAGGTCCATGTGTATTTATTATTGTCATTATTATATCTTTAAATAATTTAGACCAAAACAGAAAAGGTCATAAAATATCTGGCTCATATCACCATATGGACATTTGAATTCGTGCTTTCAAGAAGGTTTATACTGTATTAACATTTAAAGTTAATTATAGGAAACTCATCATGGTATCTATGATTTTCCTCACCCGGGTGATGTACATCTGTCTTTGTCTTGTGTTTATTCTTTAGAGTTAATAAAGAATCCTTACACATTTTTTAAAAGTTAATTATAACATTTTTTTTTTAACTTAAGAGGATTCCAAATGAAGCAGTAACCAAATTAATTCATGATGCTTTACTTTTTAAAAACCAAAGAAGAAATCACAAGGCAAATTAGACAATAATATGAATGAAAAACTAAAACATATAAAAGCTTTCTGGGTATAGCAAAGAGAGTACTCAGAGGGAAATGACTATATTAAGAAAGATGAAAAATTTAAGTAAATAATGGAAATTTCCCCTTAACGAATTATAGAAAAAAGAGCCCACTATCCCCAAAACGGAGTACTGGTGTGGCACTGTGGGTTAATGTGCTGGACTGCAAGGTCAGTTTGAACTACAAAGTCAATGGTTCAAGCTTAACAGCTGCTCCTGAGAAACCCTATACAGGGTCACTATGGGTCAGAACCGACTTGACAGCACTTAACAACAACATGCCCGAAACAAGTAAAAGAAAGGAAATTGATAAATATTAAAGTAGAATTAAATGAAATATAGAACTGAAAAACAATGGAATCAATAAACTTTGTTCTTTGAAAAGATTTTAAAAACTAAGAAACTCTGGTAGCGTAGTGGTTACGAATTGGGCTGCAAACCACAATGTCAGCAGTTCGAAACTACCAGCGGTTCCATGGGAGAAAGATGAGGTTATCTGCTCCCATAAAGATTTACAGCCTTGGAAACCCTGTTCAGGGTCACTATGGGTCAGAACTGACTCCATGGCACTTAACAACAACAACATAGCCAGAATAACCAGGAAAAAGGCCAAATAAAAAAACCCACACCTACTGCTGTCAAAATGAAGGAATGTATCCAAGGAAGAAGTCCAAGTTACACTGAAAGCACTAGCAAAAAAACAAGGATCCGGGAATTGACAGTAGGCAAACGAAAATGTTTCAACAAATGGATACAGCACTGGAAACACTTGTCTATGCCATGAAATCTGGAATACAGTTACCTGGCGAACTGATTAGAGGAGAGTCATATTTGTGCTCATTCCCAAGAAAGGTGGCCCAATCGAATGCAGAAATCATCAAACAATATCACTAATATCACATGCAAGTAAAATTTTGCTGAAGATAATTTAAAAATAGTTACAGCAGTATGTTGACAGGAACAGCCTGAAATTCAAGACCTGATTCTGATGAGAATGCCAAACAAGGGGCAATATTCTTGCTCATGTCAGAGAACACTAGAAAGAAGTTTACTTGTGCTTTATTGACTATGCAAAGGTGTTTGACTATGTGGATCATGTGCTGAGCAAATAATCCAAGAAGCTGGGTTATATGAAGAAAAATGCAGCATCAGGATTGGAGGAAGACTCATTAACAACCTGCGACATGCAGATGATACAATCTCGCTTGCCAAAAGTGAAAAGGATTTAAAATACTTACTTTGGTATGGGTTGCAACTCAATGTAAAGAAAACACAATCTTATATGGAGAAAATTCAAAAGAATCCACAGAAAAACTATATTAGAGCTAGTAAATGTATTCAGCAAAGTTGTAAAATACAAGATTAACATACAAAGATCAGTTCTTCTTCTAAATAGCAATGAAAAAGCTGAAAATGAAATAAAAACAATTCCATTTACAACAGCATCAAAAAGAACAAAACACATAGCAATAAATTTAACAAAATAATCATACCACTTGTAAACTGAAAACTACAAAACATCAAAGAAAGAAATTACAGAAAATCTACAAAAATGGAAAGACATTCTGTGTTCACTGGAAGACTTAGTATTGTTAAGACGGTAATACTTCCCAATTAACCTACAGATTCAACACAATTCCTATAAAAATCCCACCTGGCATTTTTCAGAAATTGGCATGCTGATCTTAAAATTCTTATGGAAATATAAGGGATCCAAAATAGCCAAAACTACATTGAAAAAGACAAAGTAAGAAGACTCATGCTCCAATTTCAAAACTAACTACAAAGCAACAATAATCAGAACAGAGTGGTACTGGTAACAAGGTAGAAATATAGACCAATGGAGACAACTGAGAGTTCAGAAATAAAATCATTACATCTGTGGTCAAATGATTTTCAACATGGGTGCCAAGACCATTCAACATGGAAAGAACAGTCTTCTCACAAATGTTATTGGGACAACTGGATATCCTCTTGAAAAAGAATGAAACTGGACCTTATTATCTCACACTGTATATAAAAACGAACTCAAAAGTGACCAAAGGACTAAATTTAAGAACTAAAACTACAAAGCTTATAAAAGAAAACATAGGTGTAAATTTACATCACCTAAAATTTCACAATGGATTCTTAGGACACTAAAGCAAAAGCAATGAAATGCTAAAACAATAGATATTAGAGTTCAAAAACACTCAGAACTATTTTACATCAAAGGATGCTATCAACAATATGAAAAGACAACATACAAATTGGAAGAAAATGTTTGCAAATAATATATTTGATAAGGGTCTAGTATCCAGAACATATAGAGAACTTTTCAAGTTCAGTAATAAAAAGACAATCTAATCTACTTAGAAAGTGACAAAGGGCTTAAATAGGCATCTCCCCAAGGATGATATACGAAGATAAGGAAAAAAAGTATTGCGACAAAATTATAGAAACCTTTATTAAACAAAAATATCAAAATGTGACGATAGTTTCTCAACATATCCTTTAAACAGGTCTACATACTTCTGAAGGCAGTGTTTCCATTTTTCTAACCGTTACCCCAAAGAATTCTGTGTTTCTTTATTTACACCACATTAAAACAGCAATTTTGGCATCCTCAAGGGATTCAAATTCTGTTCTTTGAGTTTGGGAACTAAACGGATGAGATCAGGGCTATAGGATAAATCAGGTAATGTTTCCTAACAAAATTCTCAAAGGACCAGCCCTTGATACACTCAAAGAATGAGCAGATGCATTGTCTTGATGAAAAAAAAAAAAATTTCTCTGTGCAGCCTTTTCTCACTAATTCAGTTTTAAAATGTCTTAAAAATTCTTCACAATACGCCACTTTGATAGCTCCATGTCCTTCAAGATCTATCAAGGATTATCCTTTAGGAATCCCACCCCCCACACACAAAAAAAAACAACAATAAACAGTTGCCATAACTTTCTGAGCTGACCGATCTGCCTCAAATTTTACTGATCTAGTAGATCCTCTGGAAGCCACTGTTTTAATTGGACTTTTTTTTCAAGGTATCCTAATAACACTATAAGACAAGTGCATTACTAAGAGAACTTGTCTGCAGCTATCCACTGATTGCAAAGGCATGTTTAAATACATTTTGTTTGGAATAAAACCAAGCATGCATGAATTGGAACTGTAGTAACAATATTTTTGCCTTGTTTTTGTTGCTGTTAAGTACCATCGAGTTGGGAATGGCCAATGTTGTTAGGTGCCATTGAGTCGGTTACAATTCATAGTGACCCTGTGTACAGCAGAAAGAAATGGTGCCCAATCCTAGATCATCCTCACGATCACTGCTATCCTTAAGCCCATTGTTATAGCCATTGTGTCAATCCATTCCATTAAGGGTCTTCCTTTTTTGCCACTGACTTTCCATTTTACCAATCATAATGTCCTTCTCCAGTGATTGGTTCCTCCTGATAATCAATGTCCAAAATAACAAGAGATGAAGTCTCACTACCCTTGCTTCTAGAGTATTCTAAATGACTGTACTTCTTTCAAGACAGATTTGTTCATCAATAAACATGTGAACAGATGTTCAACATCATTAGTCGGTGTCGTTAAGTGCTATGGAGTCCGTTCCGACCCATAGCAACCCTGTACAGGGTTTCTGAGGAGCGGCTGGTGAGCTTTAACCGCCAACCTTGCAGTTCAAATGGCTTTGCAGTCTGGCGCATTAACCCACAGCGCCAAACAGGGCTCCTTAAGAAAATGTAAATCAAAACTACTTCACATCCGCTGGAAAAAACAAACACTCAAAAAAAGCAAATACACTATCATCTAGTCAATTCCAATAGCAACCCTAAATAAGGGCTTGTGAGACTGTAAATCTTTACAGGAGCAGACAACTTCATCTTTTTCCTGGGGAACAGGTGATGGTTTAACAGCTGATCTTGTAAACAGCAGCCCAGCCCAGGATAGCTATAATAATAATTAAAAAGGAAAATAAAAGAAACTGGTATGCTGCTGATGGGACTGTAAAATGCTGCAGCCATTGTGAAATACAGTTTCCTGGTTCTTCAAGGTGTTAAATATAGAAATATCACCTTTCCCAGTAATTCAGTCAGATCTTTGAACTGAAAACAGGCATCCAAATGCTCAGAGCTGCATTATTAACAATACTTAAATAGTAGAAATAACCCAAATGTCCATCAACTAGTAAATGGTTAAACAAATGTGGTTGGAAAAGTGGAGGGTCAACAAAAATGAGGAAAACCCCCAATGAGATGGACTGACACAGTAGCAGCAACACTGAGCTCATACATACCAAGAAAGTGAGAAGGTGGCTACAGTCACCATAAATTTTGGCTTCAAATTCATGCCACACCAATGAAAAATAGGTTGGCCCCAATGCCTGTAAGGAGAAAATGCAAAAGCAGCACACGCATGACCCCTATCTAATTTTCACTTTCCAAAACGTATACAAGCATATCTTATTTATCAAAGATAATTACAACCAAAATATTTGCTGCTAGTACATCTGTGATATATAGTTATTAGACTTTACACCTTATAGTGGAGTTCTGGTGTGACGCTATGGGAAAAAACAGTGGACTACTAGGTCAGTTTGAACCACAAGTTCAGTGATTCAAACTCACCAGCTCTTCTTTGGAAACCCTGTACAGGGTCGCTGTGAGTCTGAACCAACTTGAGGGCATTTAACAACAATTGGACTCCTGCTGTGGCACTGTAGGAAAAGCACTGGACTGCGTAGTGGTTAGGAATCGGGCTGTGAACCCGGGCTGTGAACCGCAAGGTTAGCAGTTCGAAAGTACCAGCTGTTCCGCAGGAGAAAGATGAGGCTTTCTGCTCCCGTAAAGATTTACAGCCTCAGAAACCCTCTACAGGGTCGCTGTGAGTCAGAACCAACTCCACGGCACATAACCACCACCACGTTAACCACAAGCTCAGCAGTTCAAACCCACCAGCTGCTCCTTGGAAACCCTACATAGGGTCATTATGAATTGGCAGCACTTAACAAAAAGTATCAGAAAGTACGCTACAAGAAAGGAATAAATGTTGAAGTCAACACACTGTATTTACTGCATGCTGTTATAGCTGTCCTCAAGTGGACCCTCAACCCATGAACACTGCATGTACCATGGAAAGATAAGCTTGCCCAGTCCTGCGCCAATCCTACGACCCACTGCAAATCAGATCATTGTGTTCAACTGGCTGATTTTCGTAGTCTGTTTTAGTCTGGAGGCTCCATTGAAAGCTATTAAGCACCATAACAACATGTAACCTTTCACTGACAGATGTGTTCACACTGCTCAAGAGTCCTGTATGTTGTTATCATTGTTGTTAAGTGCTGTTGAGTCAGTTCTGACATATAAAAATTGGAGCACTGAACCACCAATGTCTCAAGTTACCATATAAAGGGCTTCTTTTTCTTATATTTTTCTATTTTAATACAAAAAATTATCATAACATTCTAAAAGACTGACAAAATTTGCCAAGGAAAAAGTGCAAATCTGGAAATGCAATGAAATTATATTTCTAGTTTTTTGTTGTTTGATGTTATCTCATCTTGGCTCTGACTCATAGTAACCCTATGAGTTAACAATAAAATACAACACTGCAGTCCTGTGCCATCTTCACAGTTGTTGTTTGAGCCCACTGTTACAACCACTGTCTCAATTCATCTCATTTGGGGTCTTCATCTTTTTCACTGACCCTCTACCAAGCACAATGTCCTTTTCCAGGAATTGGTCCCTCCTGATAACATATCCAAAGACTGTAAAACAGCCATCCTTGTTTTTCTTTAACTCTCTTAAATTAACTCACTTTTTAAAGGTAAAATTTTATTTCCATTTAAATTGACATGTAATAATGTACTACATTCTTCCTTTCTCTTCAAGGGTTGCCAGGGTAACTCTTTAAATTATTGATATCATAGATCATAATTCCCTTGAAAACAGAGACCAATTCTTTCTATTTATGCTTTGAAAATACCCAGTGGAAAGCATCAATAACCCAACTTCTCACTACTCAGTAGTCTAGGTAAAAAAAAAATCTAACTATCAACATTAATTATGTTTTCATTCAGTTTCCTTATATAATTCACTAGCAGTCCAAACACTCCCATGATTCTACTCCAAGCCACCTATTCTTGGCCCTCTATGGGACTACGTTCTCTAATGTATACCCTGCTTCAACTATTATGACTTCTATAGTAGATATCTACAATACTCCTACTAATTCAGCATTGTTCAATAGGCAATGATGGAAATTTTATGGATTTGCACTGCTCAGTATTGTAGTCAGTAGCCACATGTAACTACTGAGCACATGAGATATGATTAGTATGACTGGGGAACTGAAAATAGCCACCAGTGGCTACCATATTGGGAAATGCATTTCTATAGTGCCTTACCATATTACAGAGGCAAGTAAAACAAATCCAGAAGTAAAAGGTTTGTTTGATTAGATGCACTCAGATATAGAATGCAGAAATGAGAGAAGGGCCACTTCTGCTGGCAAACAAGGTCAGTGGGTCTTCTGTGACTGTGCGAACAGAGGTGCTAATATCCAATCACTGCTTCATAGTGTTGGGTGCTTGTTTAAGTAAAAGGGATGTGGTTCTGAATTTGGCAGCAGTTGTAGTGCTTTATTCGTCATGGTAGTTGCCTTATCAAGGAAGCTTTCTAATTGCAGAAATCATAGTATGGTACAGGTAAGAAACACAGGGTATGTGTAAAATAATCACAGGGATAACAGAATCACAGCACTGCAGGAGAGAGACAATGGATATGTCTAGGGTAATTTGTAGGTGAGACAAAATCAAGAGTCTTTAAGAATTATGACTAAAAGTACCCATATTTCCTTTTTTCTCTCTCATCTCCATGTCAACGGGAATCTATGGAAAGTGACTGACTTCCATCTTCTTTTGACGCTTTTTGCAACATTCAATATTTTGCCTAT
>NW_006408655.1:6947889-6968604 GCF_000296735.1 Chrysochloris asiatica
AGTCAGTTCTGACCCATAGCGATCCTGTATAGGGTTTCTGAGGAACAGCTGGTGAGCTTGAACCGCTGACCTTGCAGTTCAAACAACTTTGCAGTCTGCTGTATTAACCCACAGTGCCACACCAGGACTCCAGGGCAAATTTACATAACAATAAAGGGCAAGTGTGAGCATAAATCAGAGGTAACCCAGAGACTGCCTGTATATACACTGGCAAAGGCCACATTCTATGACTCTGGGTGGACACGAATTTGCAGAGCACTGTTTATCTCACTACAAAGGATAAATAAGTAAAAGGTAATAATTAACATAAGTGCAATGTTTATAGTCAAATTTTTATTTTACTTACTTTTTAGTAGACATTTTATGCTAATACCATGAAGTGAAATGGCTCTGACTTATAAAAAAAACTAATTTGGATCCAAATACAGGTATATGGAGTCCTGGTATGGTGCTGTAAGGTAAGCACCAGGTTGTTAACCATAAGGTTAGTGGTTAGAAGCCACCAGTCATTCCTTGGAAATCCTATATAGGATCGCTATGAGCTGGAACCAATTCGACGATACTTAACAACAAAAAAATACAGGTATATAACGTGCAAAAATTGTAGTTGTGTGTGCATTTCCAAATTAATTTATACTTTTAAAAACTGGTATCTAAGAAACAGGGCTTTGAACTGGTTCATTATGGTTCAATCCCCTGCTGAGAATTAGCATTTTTGCCCTAGAGATACTGAATCGGAATCCTACAGTGTAATAAAATCCCCAGGTGATTCTTATGCATTTTTAAATTCAGTTTATTAAGACTGATGTTTTGTGACCTTTGCAGATGTAATTAGTTAAGGACAGAGATAAGATCATATTGGATTAGGGTGGTACCCAACTCTAATGACTGGCGTCCTTGTAAAAAGTGGAGGGGATATAGAAAGTCACCGAGAGAAAGGCATGTGAAGACAGAGGCAAAGATTTAAGTTATGTTGCCACAAGCCAAGATACACCAGGAGCGACCAGAAACTAAAGGAAGAATTTTCCTCTACCGCCTTCAGAGAGAGTGTGGCCCTGCCCACAACACCGTGATTTCAGACTTCTAGTCTCCACAAATGTGAGAGAATAAATTTCTTTTCGTTAAAGCCACCAGGTTTGTAGTAATTTGTTATACCAGTCCTAAGATACAACTATACCTTTATAAAAATTAAAAGAACCTGTTAGAGAGATTAAGCTCAGAGTATCTGCTTTTTAGTAAGTTTTGTTTTTCTATCACCATATTTATTCAATTGGTATATAATCAGAGAAGTGGGACTATATGAAGAAGAATGTGGTATAAGATGACATAGCCTTGCTTGCTGGAAACAAAGAGGACCAGAAATACTGATGTAGATCAAAGACTACAGTCTTCAGTATGGATTCAATGTAAAGAAACCGAAACCCTCATAACTGGGCCAATAAATAACATTGTGATGAGCTGAGAAAAGATTGAAATTGTCGAAGACTTCAGTTTGTTTAGATCCACAATCTCCTGGAAGCAGCAGTCAAGAAATCAAGCAACATATTACTTTAGGTAAACCTGCTGCAAAAGACCTCTTTAAAATGTTAAAAAGCAAAAGATGTCACTTTGAGGGTTAAGGTGCACCTGACCCAAGCCAAGGTATTTTCAATGTCCTCAAATGAATGCGAAAGCTGGACAATGAAAAAGGAAGAATTGATGTATTTGAACTATGATGATGGCAAAGAATACATAGACTGTCAGAAAAATGAACAAATCTGTTTTGGAAAAAATACAGCCAGAATTCTCCTTAGAAGATGGTGAGACTGTCTCATGTATTTTGGACAAGTTGCCAGGAAGGACCAGTCCCTGGAAAAAGATACTCTACTTGGTAAGGTAGAAGGCTAATGAAAAAGAGGAAGAACCTCAACGAGATGGGTAGAAACAGTGGTAATAACAATAGGCTCAGACTTAACAATTGTGAGACTGGGCAGTGTTTCGTATAGGGTCACTATGAATTGGAACCCTAGTTGATGGCACCTAATCACATAACATGTTTTGTCTTTAGGTTAGAAAGTCATGGTGTTGCTAGAGAAGTAATCAAGGATTTTTTTGATTAATAATGAAAAATTTGGGAAAATGAGATGGATCTAGAGTTGGAAGGGCAATCAAACTCAAGAAATCATTTATGCAATACAACTGTATAGAAAAAACTATTTTACATAGCAAAGTAAGTTTTTGGAAAGTATTTCTATAGCTACTTAAGTAGCCTCATATTAAAACATAAAAATAAAAATGAATTATATGAAGTGACTTTAAAAAGATTATGGAAAAAGTCCAGTATCATTTTAAAGTCACTTCTTACTAAAAGCTACCCAACAATAATATAAAATTAAGACTTCAACATAAAGTGAAATAAGTGATTATTAAATATATATAGCTAACGGCTTAATACATCTTAAGAACTGATAAACTCAACCTACATTGTTTAAAATCTGCATTAATAGTAGGAGTTGTATCAGCGTCAGTAGAATGTTTTGACAAATCAAAAGGGATTTTATTAAGCACAATAATAAGCATGGAGTCCTGGTGTAGCACTGTGGGCTAATTAGTCAGACTGCAAAGTCGTTTGAACTGCAAGGTCGGTGGTTCAAGCTCACCAGCTGCTCCTTAGAAACCCTATACAGGGTTGCTATGGGTTGGAATCGACTCAACAGCACTTCACAACAACAACAACAATAAGCATGGAGAAAGACATCATGCTTGGTAAAGGAGCTAACAGGTCAGTGAAAAGGAAGCACCTCAATGAGATGGACTGACACAGCGGCTGCAATAATGTGCGCTTAAACAGCAATGATGGTGAGGATGGCAAAGGAAAGGGCCGTGGCTTGCTCTGTTGTACATACGGTCGCTAGGAGTCAGAACTGACTGGATGGCACACAGCAACAACAATAACTGCTACACATTTCTTATGCTTTCTGTTATCCTTTCAACATATTGTTTAATAAAAATATGTTAACTATATAGATTTCAGGAGGACTTATCTTAAAAGTAGTTTAGAAAAAGAAACATAAGAAGTCAGCCTTTTTTTACTTGTTACTTTATTTTGGTTTTATCTATACTTATAACAAGGAATCCTGGTAGTGTAGTAGGTCACACATTGGGCTGCTAACCACAAGGTCAGCAGTTTGAGTCTACCAGTCTCTGTTGGAGAAAGATGAGACTTTCTGCTTCCATAGATTTACAGCCTCAGAAACTCCATATAGGGACACTAAGAGTTGGAATCAACTCCATGGCACAACACCATCACCAACACACTCATAACATTTAGACTGTTAATGATGTTTATAGCATAAATATTTTAAAAGTGCAAATTATGCTCTAAATATGAAAGAAAGTGTTAGTAAATACCAATGCTTCATTGCAGGGTTTGACACTCTTTCCAACAAGATAAAAAGGGCTGCGAAACTTAAGGTCAGCAGTTTGAAACTACCAGCCGCTCCATGGGAGAAAGATGAGGCTTTCTGCTCCCGTAAAGATTTACATCCTTGGAAACCCTGTACAGGGTCGCTATGGCTCAGAACTGACTCTACGGCACTTAACAACAACAACAAGCAAACTTTAAATAATGGATATTACACCCATAATGCCAATATGGTGGTGGTGGCAGTTATATGCTGTGGTGTCAGTTCCAACCGAGGCTGTAAATCTTTATAGAAGCAGAAAGCCTCATCTTTCTCCCACAGAACAGCTGGCAGTTTTGAACTACTGCCTGTAAGTGACTAAAAAGGGAGAAAACGTATTCCAACCTAAATTATTATAAAAGAGAAGTTTTCCTCCACCAAATTAAAGGTGATTTTAAATCTATGTGATTATAACAAATGACAGTCATGGACTTTATTCTTTTTTTTTTTTTTTTAAAAAAGGTCTAACAATGTAAAACTAATTTGATATATAACTTATTTCTTCATAGGGCTACTGCTTTAGAGACAAGGAGACTGACTGTTTCAGGTTCTGTTGGAAGGCAGCTATGCTTACCACCATACCACCAACACTCAGTTTCTGTTGGTTGAAGAGAGTCCTCAAGTAACTAGTTGAAATTTAACCATAAAGAACTTTAAAAAATTTATTCCTTAAGCAACTATTATTACAAGGTTACCACTTAAAAGGAGTCCTGGCACTGTAGGATAAGCACGTGACAACAAGTTCAGTTTGAACCACAAGGTCAATGGTTCAAACTCACCAGACACTCCTCAAAAACCCTAAACAGGGTTGCTATGAGTTGGAACCACCTCAACAGCACTTAACAACAACCACCACCACTACTCACAGATCTTGTTAGTAGTAGCATTAACAGTGCCTTGAAAAGCAGAGACCACATCGAAAGCTAATATAATACAATTATATTTTGTTTGTTGTTGTTAAATGTCATTCAGTTGGTCCTGACACATATTAACCCAGCACAGGGTTTCTGAAGAGTGGCTGGTGGGTTTGAACCACTTACATTATGACTGGTAGTCCAGTGTTTACCCTATGGTACCACATCAGGACTTAGTTTATAAAGTATTAATAATAAAGGATGACCATTTGAAAATTAATGAGATCTTCTGAAAAATTTTCCTTTCTTACTTATAATTGTTAAGTGCCGTTGAATCAGTTCCTATTCATTGCAATCCTGCATAATATTTCCATGGAGCGATTGGTGAGTTTGAATGGCCAAACTTGCAGCTAGCAGTTCAGTGCTTATCCTGTAGTACCACACCCTTCTTACTGGAATCTGAAAACTCAACCAGATGTAGAAAAAACAAAGCAACAACACAGCTTTCTGGGAGACTGTTATTGCTAAAATGATTGATAAGCAGATTAGGCTGCTAGTGGACTTTACATATATCATGCAATGAATTTGCTTAGCCAAAAAGAAAAGTAGCAGTTGCTAACATTATTATTAATAACAAATGTAATATATATTACATATGAATGTAATAATAAAAACTTACTAATAACTATTCTATCAGGGAGCCTTTTGTTGACAATTAATAAGAACTTGTTTTTAAAAACTGAAAACAATGAAAACCACTCAAACCATTTTACAGATTTCTCATATGATATTCCAGTAACAATTCTATTTTAACATAAAAAATTAAAAAAAAATTAATGTCATGTTGTGTTGATGTTGTTAAGTTGGTTCCAACTCATGGCCAGCGGTACAGCATATCTGAGGAGCAGCTGGTTGGTTTGAACTGCCAACCTTAAATTTAACAGTCCAGTGCTTATCCTACAGCACAAACCAGGACTCCTCTAATGTTATATCCAAACCAAAATCACCCATGGATTTTCTCCATTATTTTGAATCCTAAGGAGCTCTGGTAGCATAGTGGTTACGAATCGGGCTGTGAACTGCAAGGTCAGCAGTTCGAAACTATCAGCTGCTCCATGGGAGAAAGATGAGGCTTTCTGTTCCCGTAAAGATTTACAGCCTCGGAAACCCTGTTCAGGGTCGCTATGGGTCGGAACCGACTTGATGGCACTTAACAACAACAACAAGGAGCTCTGGTAGCATAGTGGTTACAAATTGGGCTGCGAACCTCAGGGTCATCAGTTAGAAACTACCAGCTGCTCCGCGGGAGAAAGATGAGGTGTTCTGCTCCCGTAAAGATTTACAGCCTCGGAAACCCTGTATAGGGTCACTATGAGTCGGAATCCACTCCACGGCACATAGCAACAACAACAAAGTACCAATTATAAAATAATAGGATACTTGTTAAAATATTTTATGGGGATCAGAATGAATCCATATAAGGGCATACTAGTAAAGAGGTGGAATCCTAGCATGGTGCTGTAAAATAAGCACTGGACTGCTAACCACAAGGTTGGCAGTTCAAACCCACCAGCTGCTCCTAAGAAATCCTATGCAGGGTCGCTATAAGTCAGAACTGACTTAATGGTACTTAACAACAACAACAGTAGAAAGGTAAGAAAATTACTATTCATGTCCCAAATTTTCTTTTTAACTCTAAAAGGAATATACACTAAAATCAACTATACTGACAACAATCACATCTGTGTTTGTCTTATGAAAATGACTTTGCTTTAATATATAGTGAAAATGCGTTCTTCATTTAACTATACAAAGGAAAATATTCTTAATGAGAGTAAGAATATTCACTATTTTAAGAATATTCACTATTTAAGTATGTTCTTGGAGTCCTGGTGTGGTGCTGTGGGTTAAAGTAAAGGATTGCAAAGTTGGTTTGAACTGCAAGATCTGTGGGTCAAACTCACCAGTTGCTCCTCAGAAACCCTATACAGGGTTGCTTGAAAAGAATACATAAAAATGTCTAAAATTTTTAGTTTATTTTTTTTAATTGGAAAATTAAAATGGAAAAATATTTATGTTCTCTTCAGAGCTCAAATGTTGAATAATAGACATAACAATTAAGAATATAGATGGCCTTATTTAATTAAGGTGAAATATCTATGTTAAGTACCTGATTTCTTTTAATAAAATGTCATTTACTAGCTTGTTAGATATGCAAACTTATTACAATACAAGATAGAGTACTGTGATATTTTTCAATCTAAACACTATAGAACAAGATAATAGTTATGGCTCTTATTTAACAAAGGGTTAATTTGTTATATATTTACATAAATCTCAAAACCGATAAAGTCTCTTATGGGCAAAGAAATATCTACTAAAATTATATATAGGAAATTCATTGATAAATTTTTATCATAAATTTGATAAGAAGCAATGATATATAGGTTCCCAGACCTATATTATAACATGCATTCAGTATAAATGTAAAAGATATCACATTTTTAATTTTAGCAATATTTACTTATAGACTAATAATGTGTCATAGTTAAGACTGTAATTTCTGAAACCTAAATTAAAGCTCCTCTCAACTAGTTTAAGAGTGAAATGCTTTTCCTCTGACAACTGCCTTACAGTAAGCGTTCAAGGACTTGAAATTATATAAAATTTCCATTTTAAATTAGAATTCAGTTCAAAATTATAAATGCATAGCCATAATACTATCTACATATAGTTCAGTATACCACCAAAAATTGGAAAAAATTCTCATGTTTTCTCAAAAACTCAAATGTTGAATGATCACAGGTGTTACAATTAATGAGCATACATGATTTTGTTTAATTAAGGGGTACTTGATTTTAAACACTTGATATCTTACTAGTAAAATATCTTTTATTGTTAGATATGAAAGATCATTATAATACTAGATAGATACACGCTAACACTTTTAACATACTTTTATATAAAAATAGAATAATGAAATAGAAATTTAAGATACTTAGTCACTTCAAATCAGTACTTGACTTAATGAGTTAATTTCTCTAATTATAAGTGACATATATTCATGCTTAAATATTTTAAAATCCATTCTGAAGTATATATATTATGTAAAACAACATATATCACATGCATTTGGAAAGGTGAAACAAATGTCCTCCTTAGAAAGTACTGAAGCTCCATCTAGAGGCTTTTCCCCCTATTACTGTCACTTGCAATGTAAGTAATATCACCTAGAAATGTGAATAATATTAAAATGTCAGAGATGTCCTTTGTATCTACCCTTTTGTTATTCATAATGATTCTTGCCCTAACCTTCTTAGGGTAGCACTAGCTCCATCACTGCCATCAAGTGGTAAAAAACTAAAACTGAACTTGAAAAAAAACAAAACCCAAAAAACAAAACAAAAACCCCACCACTATCAACAGAAGAAATGCACATATTTTATACCATTCATACTCACACACACACAACTCCTTTTTAAATTCCAGAAATGGCAATTTTTTGTCCTGTGCCATTTATTATCTTTTCAAATTGCAGAGGAAATAAAGTTGTCATCTGTTTCTAGGAAATAGCACTACATATTATCCTAAATCCAACATTCTTTTCTTTGTATAAGCACAGTTCATAAAACCCAGAGAGATAGCAATGAGAAACACATATACTCAAAGAATTATTTAAGTTAGTGAGTTAAATAATAATTTAATTACAAGCTTAATACATTACCATAGGCATTAATTCAAAAAGGAGATAAAATATAAAACAATGATGTGACTAAAATAAGTTTTCTATCACCTCTAAAAATAATCTCCATTTAGAGAAACTGAACACTTCCATTGTACCCTCAGGATGTTGTGCTTTCCAAAAATGCCTTCAACAGCACAAGCTATTATTAAGACGAGAATAAGGATTCAAGACTGATTTAACAAAAGATGAAATAATTTAACACCGAGGAAGCAAAGATCAGAAATTTAAATTTAAGTTATTTAAAATATTTTCTTTTTTTTTTTTAAATGAACACAGAGTTCCTGAATTATGGTACTAGACTGTCAAAGAAACAAAGACTACAATGGCAGAGCCTAAGGGAAAAGATCAATGAAATAATGTCTCAGCTGAAGGGATATTGTTCTGTAAGATGCATCATTACTCACAGCATAATTTAAAAAAAACTTGTTTTAAGTAATTTGTGTATGAAATAGTATGTAGAAATATAGAACCAACTTAAGCCTCATAACTGCATTTCAAAACTCTTTCAAAAGTAGAGATACATATTAATGGGTCATTCTTTTTTATTTCAAGATGCTCTGATGTTAGTCTTTCAATTATATTTTTAAATACTAGAAATTAATTTTTACTGAGAAACTTTATAAATCACCGAGAAATTTTAAAAATTGTGGCTTTGGTTATAGGGATGAATTCATGTGTTAAATTAACAGCAAAACAAAAGTAGCTTACATTTATCAAGTTCCTACTATGTGCTAGGTACTATTCTAACTGTTTCATGAGTATTAAATAGCCTGTCAACAACTCTATTCAATAGGCATTTTTATTAATAAATAATAGACAAGGAAACTGAGGAACAGAGAGGCATTTTTATTAATAAATAATCGACAGAGACAGCAAGTGGTGGGGTTGGAATACAAACCCAAGCAGTATGCCTGGATAAATCTTACTCTTCACTGCTTTCATAAAAAGCAGATTTTCTAAACCATGGCAGCACTACTGACTTTTGGGCCTCGATTGTGGTTCTGTGGGCTAATGTGCTGGACTGCAAAGTCGGTTAATACTGCAGATCGGTGATTCAAACTCACCAGTCGCTCCTCAGAAATCCTACACAGGGGTGCTATGAGTCGTAATCCACTCGACGGCACTTAACAACAATAATTGTTGAGGGGAGTTGCTCTGTACAATATAATAAGTTTAGCAGCATTTCTGCCCTCTAGTGCCCTCACATTGTGACAACCAAAAATGTCTCCAGACACTGCCAACACTGGGGTTGTTGTTGTTGTTGTTAAGTACCATGGAGTTGGTTCCGACTCATAGTGACGCTGCACAGGGTTTCCGAGGCTATAAATCTCTACGTGAGTAGAAAGCCTCATCTATCTCCCCCGGTACTGCTGGTAGTTTCCAACTGCCGACCTTGAGGTTAGCAGTCCGATTTGTAACCACTATGTTACCACAGCTCCCTAAAATTGGTGTTAGGGAAACAAAATTGTTCTACAGTTGACAGCTGATGAAAATAAAAACTTAATATTTTATGACATTCCAGAAACAAATGATCAATGTATCTGAATGTTTTCCCAAATTTTAAATGACTTATCACAATACATGCAATTTTTAAAACGATAAATGTAAAAAAAACCCTGCATAATATAAAGTTTGGCAGACCAAAATTAAAATAATAGTGATATCTATCTATCTATCTATCTATCTATCTATCTATCTATCTATCTATCTATCTATAATTGCAAGTAAATTAATTTGTGGAAATGCGACTAAGGGACAAAGTTTGAGAGTATCCCTTTCTACTTCATATTTATATTGTATGAACATTTTTTAAAACAACATATTGTTTTGTATTAACATTTCTAAAAAGTCAAATTTAGAAAAAACTTTTTCTCATTTGACGTTAGAATCTCAGTCCTACTCTCTCCTTCCAACAGAATTAAACTATGGTTAACAGTTTGGTGCTTATGCTTCTACAACATTTTTATTTATTGCCTTTGCTTTCACTCATATATACATGTAGAAATGTTCCACCTTACAGCATACCATCATCAAGTAAAGCATATTCCTTGTACTATAAAAGAACTCATAACTAATGCCTGCTCTGGCCACTCACATATTCCTTTTGTTGGGCTTTACTGTAATGTTCATTTTCACACAAGATGCTACTTAACATTAGTTTTACCAGGGACATGTTTTCTTACTAGAAATTTATATAATTAAGAATCCCACTGTAAATGTGAACTATTTTAACACCTAAAACATAATTAGAGGCCAGAACTATAATGGAATTTAAAAGTTTAACTAAAAAAAAATTCTCTATATAAGTATTTAAAACTTAATCAGAATGGTAGAACAAAGTGAGTTTATTCTTTGGTTTGTCTTCTTTCTTTCTGTTGCATGTTTTTAAAAATGGTTTTACAGGGGCATAATTTACATACCATAAAAGCCACCTGTTTAAGTATATTGTTGTTGTTGTTAGGTGCCATGGAGTCGGTACCAACTCATAGCAACCTTATACATAGCAAAATGAAACACTGCGTGATCCTGGGCCAACCTCAGATACTGTTGCCATGCTTGAGTCCATCAATGCTGTTACCTGGCCAATCCATGTCATTGGGGGTCTTCCTCTTTTTCTCTGACCCTCCACCTTACCAAACATGATATCCTTCTCCAGCGACTGGTCCCTCCTGACAATATGTCCAATGTATGAGAGACAAAGTTTGCCCATCCTGGCCTCTAAGGAGCACACTGGCTGCACTTCTTCCAACACAGATCTGTTGGTTCTATGGGCAGCCCATGGTTGGGCAGCCCATGGCACTTTCAATATTCTCTTCCAACACCATAACTCAAAAGCATCAATTCTTCTAAGGTCTTCCTTATTCACTGTCCAGCTTTCACATGCATATGAGGTTATTAAATAAAAATACATTTCAATTATTTTAGTAAATTTATAGAATTGTGCCAATCATCATCATAATCCAGCTTTGTAATATTTCCATCATCCCAAAAAGTTCTCTCATGCTCATCTACAGTTAATGCTCATTCCAAGGAACTGTTCACCTGTTTACTGTCTCTAGACAGTAAGTTGTCTACAGAAGTGCTATTTCTCGATATTTCATATAAATGAAAGAAATGAGTTTTTTCTGTTTTATTTAAAGATCAGATTTTTTTCAAAATACTTTTATTGTGAATTGAGTGAAGGTTTACAGAGCAAACAGATTATCAGTTTTACATTCAGAAAAGCATATACTTTGTTTTATTAAAATGATAGCAATCCCCTCCATGATTCATCAGTTTTTACCTCAATTCACTTTAACTATTGCATTACTCCCTGTATCTCCCACTACCTTCATCTTTTGTCAACCTTCCTCTTGTTGTATATTGCCTATCCCATCATCCATGCTAACAAGTTACCCTCTAGTCCATAAATGTCAGTTTGAGGACTGGGGTGGGTTTGACCCAAGCCATGGTATTTTCAATAACCTCATATGCAAGTGAAAGTTGGGACAGTGAATAAGGAAGACCAGAGAAGAATTAATACATTTGACTTATAGTGTTGGGGGAAAATACTGAAGGAGTCATGAACTGTCAAAACAACAAACAGATCTGTGGTGGAAGAAGTACAGCGAGTGCTCCTTGGAGGCCAGGATGGACAAACCTGGTCTCTCATACTTCAGACATATTACAGGAGGGACCAGTCACTGAGGAATGATATCATGATTGGTAAGGTGGAGGGTAAGAGAAAAAGAGGAAGACCCCTAATGAGATGGATTGGCACAGCGATGGCAGCGATGGGCTCAGGAGTAGCAACAATTAAGAAGTTGGTGCAGGACCGGGTAGTGTTTTGTTCTGTTGTTCATAGGGTCACTATGAGTCAGTGTTGACTTGATGGCACCCTAACAACAACAATAGCTCATAACTAACTTTTTACTTTTCCTGAGCTGTTCTCAGGATACTTTCTTGTCTTTGGTTTCAGAAAGTGTGATTATGATATGTCTTGGTGACTTTATTTTGGGATATATCCTATTTGGGGTTCATTTAGCTTCTTGAATGGTTATATTATTATCTATCATAATGGTAGGGAAGTTTTCTTCCAACAACTCTTTGATAATTTTCTCTGTGCTTTTTATTGTGTCTTCCTGTTCTGAAATTCCAATCACATGCAAGTTATTTCTCTTCATGGTGTCCCATATAACTCTTAGATTTGCTTTCTTCAGATTTTTTTCATTCTTCTTTCTGATTCCTCTTCTTACTATGACTTTTCTGTCAGTCCTTTAAAGGTATCTAAATATCATTCTTTTGAATTCTTTTTTTAGTTCCATTACTTTTTCTTCCTCAGAAACATTTTCTGGCTCTGTATCTTGGTCATTTGTTTGAGCCATTCGCTCTTGTTTCTTTGTGTGAACTAAATTTGTCTGTTGTCTCTGGGGAATTTTGCTGTTGTCATAATTGTATTTAACTGATGTGTTCTTAGGCTTTCACCTGTGGGTGGAGTTAGAGAATACAAGTGTATGATCCATTCTCTCTTTGCCATTTGTGCAACTGAATTTAGGATGGGTTTGGCTGGTGTTGAATGCTATCATTGATCAGGAGGTACAGGAGCTGGTATTGGCTCTTGCCTAGTGGGTGAAGCTGCAGTGGGTACAGTTGTGCCTAACCTATATAGGCACAGTTGCTATCTCCTAATGGGTAGGAAAGAGGAGGAAAACCCTCCAAGGCAGAACAAACAGGCAATCAACAATGAAATGAGAAAATAAAGGGAAAAAAAGAAACAAAGACAAGCAGCAACCAATAACAATCATAAAACTAAAAAGAAAAAATAGGGACAGGAAAACTGAGCTATAAAAGGAAAAATATCAGAGAAAATAAAAGGAGGAAATAAAAACAAAACAAAACAACAAGAACAAAACAAAAAACCCACTAAGAAACACCACAGAGAAGGAAGATGAAAACCAGGGAGATAGAGATAAAGAAAGTAGACTGTAATAAAGAAAGATTAATATGAAAAAGGAGGGGGGGATGAGAAACAGAAGAAAAGAAGGGAAAACAAAAGTAGAGACAGAAGGGATAAACTTCAAGGTAATGGAAAGAGAAGAAGAAGAAAGAACAAACAAAAGCAATGAAACAATGAAAGGATAAAACCAAAAATAAATAAATAAATAAATAAATAATAATAGTACAGCTTTGGGACCCAGAAAACATCTGGGTGCTCACCCCAGTCAAGGAGCTCAGAGTATGGATGCAGGAGGGATGTGACAGCAGAGTTCCTGGCCCTAGTTGGAGTTCTTATAGGCCTAGGTGTTACCTATGGTTAGGATGTAGTTTGTAGAGGCTCTTGATGGAGCTGGTTTTAGCAGCTGGTTCAGGGGCAGAGTGGCTGGTTATAAGGGTTTCTTCTAGACTAAAAAGACTAATGTTGGTCTGGTATCTCTGCATATTCTGCAGGTCTCAAGCTGAGCCCCCTGAATCCAGGCATCAAAACAGCACAGCTGGTCCCCACCTCACAATGATGTGGCTCATAACCACAAGGCTCCAAACTCATAAGGAGTAGGGTCTGTGTGGGGTATGGATGAGGGTGGGAGCTGGCCACACCTCTGGTTACTAGGGAAACATGGAGAAATAGAAGGAATCTCACCTTTCCCGGAGCTCATGTGACTCTGTTGTCAGGTTATCTTCTACTGCCAAAGCTACTCACAAAAGTTCAGGATGGTCACATCACGCCTGGCCTGCCATCCACAAGTTAGTCTCCCTCTCTCACTATTCCTTGCTCAGTTTCTTCTCCCAGCAAGCACCCAATCCTCTTCTCTAGTGTTCCTCTGAAGTTCAGAATTCACAGGTTTTTCAACTATGTCTGTTTCATTGGGTCTCTAGTATCTTTGTTGTAGAGGGTTTCTATGGTGTGTCTGCCTAGTCTTCCATTTTGCCAAAATCAAGGATCAGATTTAACTAAAAACTCATTTTATTTTTCTTATCTTACTGCTTAAAAGTCTTTTTAAAGTTTACTTCCATGAGGTAGTGTAAACATAACTTTATTTCTTCCTACATTTTGACAATCTTGTAGAACCTAATGATCATGACACTCAACAGATCACAATTTTTCAGCATCATATATATGAGGAATGGTCCTTACTAAAACAACTCCATTGCAAAACTGGATAGTTTCAGGAAAAAACGAAAATCTAAAATATGCAGAACATATAATATCCTTCAGATATTTTAGTTTCTCCTCAAAGTAAAACACATTAAAAAATGCTGGTAAGAAGGCTATTTAATATAGCTATCACAAGTTTGGAATTCCCTCTCCAAACAGAATTCCATCTTCCAAAATATTTTAGTGTCATGCTTACTCCTCTTTCTCTTGTAATCTACATACAGTTCATTAGCAAATCCTATTAGTTCTACTTTCAAAAGTATACTCAGAATCTAAATAATGACATGTCCACCATTATTACTATGATGCAAGCCATCATTTTTTGCCTAAATCATTACAAACCTCCAAACAGCTCCCCTAACTTCAGCCCTTCCCTTGCCCTTTCCATTAAGAGCCTATTTTCAGCACAACCAGAGTAAAAATTTAAAACATAAAATGTTGATGTTAAATGCCATCGAGTTGGTTCTGACTCAAAGTGACCCTGTGTTTTTAAGGAGGGCTGGTGGCTTTAAACTGTGACTTTGTGGTTCATAGTCCATTGCTGATCCTAAGTGCCACACCAGAAGTCCAAAACATAAAACAGACCCAGAAAAAAAACCCAAAAACTTCCAACCGTTTTTCATTTTACTTAGGTCAAAAGCCAAAGACCTTACATATTTCATCAAATCTCCAAAGTTCTTAAAATGGCCTTTAAGGTTTTCAAGATCTGACATTTCATTAGTCTGATTTTAGGATCCATTTCTTTCTGGTTTTGCTGATAATCATGGCAAAAGAGGATAAGTAGTATCAGGTAACCCACTAACCTATAACCATCGAGAAGATTCCAACTCCTAACAACTCTACAGGACAGACTAGAAATGTTCCCTAGGTTTTCTAAGATTATAAATCTTTACAAGAACAGACAACCTCATTTTTACCCTTTGGAATGACTCACCTGGTGGTTAGCAGCCAAATACTTTACCCACTGTGTCACCAGGGATCCTTAAATATCATATAAACAAGTAAAAGTTAATTTAATCAACTATGCTTTACAAGAAACCACACACACACACACAAAGTCCTATATATGCTATTAACTAAAGGTATTAAAGAAAACTGTTATAGAAAATCTGTTACATATAATAGGAAATGCTATTGAGTAACAGATTCATAATTTACTATTTTAAGTCAAAATTTGCCTTTAACTGGGTAGGTTTTATTGATTTCCATTTACTGTGTTTATTGATACCTCTAAATTTATTTCTACATATTTACTGTGTGCTGGCCTTTCCTTTACTTCCACTACTTTCTTTCCTTTATTGATGGGGAGAATGTTTATTTGTTCTAAACATTTTCTCAGTACATTATTTCCCACTCCAATTTCTCTTGGTTAGGTCACATGATCTATTAAAAGTTAGTGACAAGGACTTCCAGTTTGGGGGTGTGTGGTGGGGGAAGCAGAGAGAGACAGTGAAAACTCATCTGCCAAATCTCAAAACAAAGCAGAGAAAGAGCAGTCCTTAGAAAAACTGTGGAGCTTTGGATCTTGTTTAAGGTTCTGAGTGCCAGTTCCCCATGCCCACTGAGAAGAAATCTGCAGGTGGAAAAAAAAATACGGTGATTTCTGAATCAATCCAGCCATGGTGGCTGGCAGCCAGAAGTCCTCAGGCCAGAGGATGGGGCCATGGCCAAGTGGAGGCAGTGACCCAGCACTAGAAGCCACAGATCAGCTTGCCTGAAGGGAGAGGTGTGACCAATTTTTCATCTTTCACTTTTCACGTATCTCTTCTCCTCATCCTGATCGTACTCTCACTATGTTGCATAGCCCAGATGACTTCAGGCAGGTGGGATCACACCACCAAAAGGGTCCAACATTGCACCCACAGTTTTCCAACAGCACAGAGAGGAAACCTACAGGTTGCTTCTTATGAGTTTTTGAACTGCCCCATAGTTTACCTAGGCGGGACCCTTTGCACAGCAAAGGCCAGTGAACAGTGTCAATCACAATTATATTTTTGTTTTTGATTGACGGTTTCTTTCTCTGCTTTTATATTGTTTCTGCCTTTGGTACTTTTGGCCTCACTCTTCCTCCAGGGGTGAGAGCTTTCTCCCCATACCTTACCCAAGAAGAGACAGCAACTGTGCCCATATAGCCAAGCTACAAGCATACTCTGTAGTAACCCACCATCTGGATAAAAGCCAAAACCAGTTACTAGGCATTACACGTGAAAAGGGAAGCCTATCTCCAGATTATATCCTCCAGGAGATGCTCATCAAGTTTAACAAAAAGCAACATACATCCATTTAAGCATTAAAAACTCACATAACTGTTGAAAATAAATGTCCAAGAAAACACAATTAAAGACACCAACACATGTCCCAAAACAGAAAAAAGTAACTGAGACAAATGAGCTGGAAGCAGACACAGACTTTCCAGTAGAAGAGCAGTCTCTGGATCTGCCTGAGAAGAAATTCAGAAGAATAATATGGAAACAAATTCATATGCTCTGAAAAGGGATGGAGTAAAATAAGGACGAAGTCAGGAAAGTGCTACAGGACCAATCAAGCAAGATAGATATGGCACTGCAAACAATCCAAAACCTGCAAACAGAAGTCCAGATGATTAACAATAAAATATCAGAAATGCACAGTACACTGAAAGGGCAAAGCAGCAGGATGGAATAGATGGAAGCCTGAACCAATGAGCTGAAAGACAAAAGTTTATTTGTTCTAAACTTTTTCTCAGTACATTATTTTCTCAGTACATATTTATGCTAAAATAGGAGAGCAAGCAGAAAAAAGGATTAAAAAATCTGAAGAGAGTCTAAGATTCATGCTGGATAACATGAAGAGGAATAACTTAATAATCATTGTCATTCCAGAATAGGAAGAATCACAGAAATCCACAGAAGAGAAAGTTGAAGAGCTACTGGAAGGAAATATTCCTAATAGCTTGAAGGACAAGAAGATAAACATTCAAGAAGCTGAAATAACCCCAGGAAAGATAGACCCCAAAAGAAAATCACCAAGACATATCATAATCAAGTTCTCCAAAATCAAAGACAAGATGAGAATCCTAAAAGCAGCCAAGGAAAAGAGAAGTGTCACCTACAAAGGCAAGCAAAACAGATTAAGCTCTGACTTCTCAGCAGAAACCATGCAGGCAAGTAGGCAATGGGGAAACATATAAAAAAATCCTAAAAGAAAAAAAACTGCAAACCAAGAATCGTCTATGCAGCAAAACTGTCAATCAAATACGATGGTGCAATCAAAACATCCCAGGATAAACAGAAACTAACAGATTTTCTTAAAGCCAACCCAGTGCTTCAAAACATCCTAAAGGGAGTTCTTTGGAATGAAAACCAGCAAGTACAGACAACAACCAGAGATTGACAGATGTGGCAACACCACCTGGAACTTGGTTGATGGATTGTAGAATTCAGAATGCAACAAAATTACAGCAATGAATTCAGAGAACCTGTGAGACCAACCAAAGATCAAAATATTAACAAACTTAAAGAAGGAAAAAATATAGGAACAGACACCCAGGTGGTGAGAAGGTCAAGTAGATGGCAGGATACAATAGACTGTCTTAAACGCAGGGAAAACTTAATAGACTATAGAGTCACCCCAAAGAAAATTAATGCTTCACAACTTACCCTGAAAATGAAGATCCAAGCAGAATAAGGAATCATTAAAACAAAGAAGAAACTGACAAGAAATAGCACAAAAAACATGAACACAACACAAGAAGACATGCAGAACAAAGGAAAAAACAGCACCACACACACAAAATAATAACATAATGACAGCAGTTGATTGATAACTATCAATAATTACATTCAATGTCAACCAGTAAAGAGACAAGAGAGTGGCTGAATGGCTATGAAAACAAGACCCTTCAATATGCTGCCTGCAAGAGACACACCTTACACACAAAGACAAAACAGACTAAATGTTAAAGGATGGAAAAAAAATATACCAAGCTAACAGCAATAAAAATCAAGCAGGAGTGGCAATACTAATTTCTGATAAAATACACTTTAAGGCAAAAACCACCATAAGAGAAAAGGAAGGATACTATCTCATGAGTAAAGGGTCAACTGAACAAGATGACATAACCATAATTAACATCTATGCTCCAAATGAAAGAGCACCAAGATAAATAAAGCAAGCCCTACTAGAATTGAATAAAGAAATAGATAAATCTACAATTATAGTGTGTGTGTGTGTGTGGGGGGGGTAAAACACCACTTTTGAAGAGGAACAGAACAACCTGAAAGAAACATGACAAAGCTACAGAGGAACTAAACAGCACTTGACATCACAGATGTGTACAGAGCATTCAACCCAACAAAAGCACAATATACATTCTTTTCCAGTGCACATGGAACAACTCCAGAACTGACTGTGTCACAAAGCGAGTCTCCATAAATTCACAAATATCAAAATACTACAAAGCATCTTTTCAGACCACAATGCCATAAAACTAGAAATCAACAACAAGAAGATCAAGGAACTATGTTTAACACATGAATTAAAATACTGAAGAGTGACTGGATAATGTTGTTATTGTCAGGTGCCATTGGGTCAGGACCGACTCATAGCAACCCCATGCACAGCAGAATTAAACAATGTCTGATCCTGGGCCAACCTCACTACTGCTGCCACACTTGACGCCATCAATGATGCCACCTGTCCGATCCATCTCGTTGGGGGTCTTCCTGTTTTTCTCTGACCCTCCACCTTACCCAGCATGACACCCTTCTCTAGCAACTGTTCCCTCCTGACAATATGTCCAAAGTATGTGAGACGAAGTTTAGCCATCTTGGCCTCCAAGGAGCACTCTGGCTGCACTTCTGACAAAAAGGATCTATTGGTTCTTTTGGCAGTCCATGGCACTTTTAGTATTCTCCTCCAACACCACAATTCAAAGGCATCAATTCTTCTACGATCTTCCTTATTCACTGTCCAGCTTTCGCATCCATATGAAGTTATCGAAAATACCATGACTGGATAATACAAGAAATTAAATGTGAATTCACAAAGTTCCTAGAAACATTGAGAATGAAAACACAACATACCAAAATCGCTGGGACACAGTGAAAGCGGTGCTAAGAAGACAATTTATTGTGATAAATGCACACATCCAAAAAAGAAGAAAGAATCAAAATTAAGACATTAACACAACATCTCCAGCAACTAGAAACAGACCAACAGAGGGAACCTACAGTCACCAAGAGAAAAGAAATTATAAAGATCAGAGAAGAAATAAATGAGATAGAAAACAGAAAAAATTATAGAAAAAAATCAACAGAACAAGAAGCTGGTTCTTGGAAAGGATTATTAAAATTGACAAACCATTGGCAAACCTAACAAAAGAAAAGAGGGAAAAGACACAAATAACACACATTAGAAACCACATGGACGATGTCACAATGGAAGCAAATAAAATCACACGGATAATAACATAATACTATCAAGAGTTGTACACCAACAAATTTGAAAACTTAGAAGAGATGGATACATTTTTAGAAAAACGTAACCTACCCAAACTCACACAGAGTGAAGTTAAAGACTTGAACAGACCCATACATAACAATAGAAGAAATTGATCAGGTGATCAAAAAAAACCCCAACCAAAAGAAGTCCGGGTCCAGATGGCTTCACTGGTGAGTTCTACAAGACATTCAGGGAAGCATTGCCACCAATTTTACTCAAATTATTCCAGAATATAAAGGAGGATGGAAACCTTCCTAATACATTTTATAAAGCAGGCATAACCTTCATACCAAAACTGGGGAAGGACGTCACTAAGAAAGAATATTACAGACCAAGATCCCTCATGAACATAGATGCAAAAATTCTCACAAAATTCTAGCCAACAGAATCCAGCAGCACATCAAGAAAATAATACATCATGACCAAGTGGAATTCATATTAGGGATGCAAGAATGGTTCAACATTAGAAAAACAATCAGTGTAATCCACCATATAAATAAGAAAAAGGAGAAGAACCACATGATCATATCAATTGATGCAGAAAAGGCATTTGACAAAATCCAACATCCATTCCTGAAAAAAACTCTCAACAAAGAAGGAATTGAAGGGAAATTTCTTCAACATAATCAAGAGCATAGATACAAAACCAACAGCCTACATCATTCTCAATGGGGAGAAACTGAAAGTCTTCCCTCTGCAGAAAGGGACCAGACAAGGAAGTCCTTTGTCAACACTCTTATTCAATATTGTGCTCGAAGTCTTAGCCAGAGCTACATGACAAGATAAGGAAATCAGGGGCATCTGAATTGGCAAAGAGGAAGTAAAACTCTTTATTTGCAGACAATATGATCCTATACATAGAAAACCCCAACAACTAAGTAAAAAAGCTACTAGACCTCACTGGAGGATTCAACAAAGTGGCAGGGTATAAGATCAACATACAAAAATCAGTTGGATTCCTCTATATCAATAATGACAGTGCTGAAAAGGCCAATAGGAAAACAGTACCATTTACAATAGCCACCCAAAGGATGAAATATCTAGGAATAAATGTAACCA
>NW_006408655.1:6969240-6971073 GCF_000296735.1 Chrysochloris asiatica
AATGTGAGAGCTCTAATACAGGGCATACACAGACTGCCAAACATTTTGAAACTTACACAAACAAAAACAGACAAAATAGATCAATGGGGCATACTGAAAATTAAAAACTTGTGTGCATCCAAACACTTCATCAAAAGAGTAAAAAGGGATGCCTTTAATTTCCCTATCTTGCGGTATAGTTCTGGCTAATACTTTCAAAACATTATTGAAAAGGAGAGGTGACTAAGGGCATCCTTGTCTGGTCCCGTTTGCAGAGGGAAGGCTTTCAGTTTCTCTCCATTGAGAGTGATGTAGGCTGTTGGTTTTGTATCTACGCTCTTGATTATGTTGAGGAATTTCCCATCAATTCCTACTTTGTTGAGGGTTTTATCAAGAATGGATGTTAGGACTTCCGGCGATTCCTTGACCAGGCAGCACAGGTAGGGCAGGCTCCGGGGAAAAAGGGGTGGTATCGCACAAAGGAAACCTCCATCTAGCAGACAGACAGCCTTTGAGCAAATATAAGACCTTACGTTTGAACATTCTGAACTTGCTTTCTTAAAACATCAAATTGCTGAGGAATTACAGGCATTTTGAGCTTTCGCCCACCTGCACTCAGCTCCCGCTCTGGTGACTGCCTCCGCCCCCTGCAGAGCTTAGAGTGGGGGGGGGGAGGGGGGGACTATAGAGCAAACCCATTCAGAAAGCGGTGCTTCCAGAGGAGAGGAAGCATAAACGAACAAAGCCGAACAAAGCCGCAGGAGCTAACATAGCCCTTCCCAAAGGGGTCGCCTTGCTATAGTAAGAGATATCAGCGTGGATACCAGGCAATTCAGGGTAGCCACCTGCCTGCAGCCACTACACCCCTCTACCCCATCCAACACTGCCCTCGGCCTAGGCCAGCCCTCTGCTCAGCCTCCGAGGCCCAGGCCAGCCCCCCCGCCCCCCCCACAGGCCCTCCCAAGGCCCAGACACGCCCACTGAGGCCAAGGCCCGCCCCAAGGCATAACCTGCCCACAGACTGGCCGCAGAGGCGCCAACCAAGGCACAAATCACCCAACAGCCACTGTGGCCAAGGCTCGCACGCACGGTGCCAGGCCCAACTGAGGCCTAAATCATCCTCCAGCAGCCCGGTCACTGAGGCCCAACCCACCTGCCTGAGGCCCAATCCGCCTGAAGCCTAGTCACCGACACCCAGCCCCCCCAACCCATGCACCGGAGGCCCAATCCGCCTGAAGCCTAGCCACTGACACCCAGGCCCCCCGAGGCCAAACCGCCCGCCCGAGGCCCAAACCACCCATAGCCCGGTCGCCGAGGCCCTACCCACCCAACCCATGCACCGGAGGCCCAATCCGCCTGAAGCCCAGTCACTGACACCCAGGACCCCCTAGGACCAAACTGCCCTCCCAAGGCCCAACCAACCCGCCCACCCTAAGCCCAAACCGCCCACAGCCCAGTCACCGAGGCCCAGGCACACCTGAGGCCCAACACGCCCGCTGCCTATCTCCTGATCATATTACTAATAATTATAATAAAATAAGAATAATCATGCCCAATAAGAAACAATTAACATTATCGAAACACATCCAAAAGCAGAAGAGAGCAACAGATGCAAATGAGCTGGAGACAGACAAAAGCTTCATAGAGGAGGAGGAGCGGAATCTCGATATGCCTGAGAGGGAATTCAGAAGACTGATATGGAAACAAATTCAAATACTCCGAAAAAGGGTAGAGGAAAATAAGGAAGAAGTAAGGAAAATGCTGCAGGAACAATCTAATAGGATTGACACAGCACTGGAAACAATTCAAAACCTGCAAAAAGATGTCCAGGTGATCAATAACAAGATAACAGAA
>NW_006408655.1:6977672-6978160 GCF_000296735.1 Chrysochloris asiatica
CTCTGTAATATTTAAATGTTTGTAAATTTATGGAGGCTTGCTTTGTGAGCTAGCACATGGTCAATTCTGGAGAATGTTCCATGTACACTAGAGAAGAAAGTACATTGTGCTGTTATTGGGTTGACATACTAAAAATTAAAAACTTATGTGTATCAAAAGACTTCCCCAAAAAAGTAAAATGGGAACCCACAGAATGGGAAGAAATCTTTTGCAATAACACGTCAGAAAAGGGACTCATTTCTAAAATACAGAGGAAACTATAACACCTCTACAAGAAAAAGACAAATAACCCAATTAAAAAATGGGCACAGGACATGAACAGATACTTCACCAAGGAAGAGATCCGAGCTGCCAACAAACATATGAAGAAATGTTCACGATCTCTAGTCATTGTTGTTATATGCTGTCGAGTCGGTTCTGACCTATAGCGACCCTGTATAGGGTTTCTGAGGAGCAGCTGGTGAGACTGAACCCCCAACCTTGCAGTT
>NW_006408655.1:6978260-6978843 GCF_000296735.1 Chrysochloris asiatica
GCACACATCCAAAAAGAAGAACGAACCAAAATTAACATATTATCACAACATCTACAACAATTAGAAACAGACCAACAGAGGGAACCCACAGCCACCAAAAGAAAAGAAACAATAAAGATAAAAGCAGAAATAAATGAGATAGAAAACAGAAAAACTATCGAAACAATCAACAAGACAAGAAGCTGGTTCTTTGAAAAAATTATCAAAAACAACAGACCGTTGGCAAACCTAACAAAAGAAAAGAGGGAGAAGACACAAATAACACACATTAGAAATCACATGGGTGATGTCACAACGGAACCAAAAGAAATCAAAGGATAATAACAGAATACTATGAAGAGTTGTACTCCAACAAATTTGAAAACTTAGAAGAAATGGATACATTTTTAGATAAACACAACCTACCTAAACTTACACATAGTGAAGTAGAAAACCTGAACAGACCCATAACAAAAGAAGAAAATGATCAGGTCATTAAAAGATGCCCAACCAAAAAAAGTCCAGACCCAGACAGCTTCACTGGTGAATTCTACCAAACATTCAAGGAAGAGCTGTCACCAATTCTACTCAAATTATTCCAAAA
>NW_006408655.1:6979352-6983035 GCF_000296735.1 Chrysochloris asiatica
GATTGGAATACCTTAAAGGGGGCTAGAAATTGCCCAGTGAAAGAGGCTTCCTGTGGAGCCTTTACATTGCACAAGACCATAGGTGGAATTCAGAACCCCATCCAGAACCGACTGAGGTAGGAAATTTCCACTGGAAAGGATGAGTAGACCAGCCAGGAGCGGCTAGAAGAACTGAAGATACTTCGTGAAAGACCGGCAGGAAAAATCGTAAACAATAATGGCAGTCTGATTGATTACTACAAGAACAAGTAAACTGTTTGCCCAGAGGAGCCATCAAGGCAAGTGGTAGGGACCCCTCAGAGCAAACTCCCTTCCAAGACTGAGACTCAAGGGGAATACATGAGCACACTGGTCACCGGTAAGGGGAAGAGGGGGAAAAAACAGCAATGAAGTTGTGAGCTAAGCCCAACCACATTCAATAGACCCCTGTGAAACCGGGTGGGGACCTGGATGGCCAGGAGTATGTCAAGATCCGGGGACTCCTGGGCCCAGAGGCAGTGACATGGCCATAGAGGACTAGAGCATCGAGTAAAGCATCCAGCTGATATGAAGTGAGGGGAGATGCACAAGAAAAACCATACTTGCAGACAGTACCCACCTGATCTGGCTCCGACGGCCAGATGATCAGAACTCGACTAGAAGAAAGAAAGAAGGGGGCAGGGGAAGAGTAACCTGCTATAATTTGATGAGCTTTACCTATCTCTGGTAGTGTAGTGGTTACAAATTGGGCAGCTAATCTCATGGTTAGCAATTTGAAACTACCAGCTGTTCTGCAGGGGAAAGAAGAGGCTTTCTGCTCCCGTAAAGATTTACAGCCTTGGAAACCCTGTACAGGGTCGTTATGAGTCAGAACCGACTCCATGGCACATAACAACAAACCTATACTTAGGGATGTAGTAGTAGCTCAAAAAAGGGCACAAATCTTTACAGAGAGGATCACTCCCACCCCCTCGGTACACAGGGTTGACTAGGACAGGTAACTTCGACATTGGCTACCCAAAATGGGGGATGCCTATAAAGGCAAGAAGTGTCTGGCTTACAAGCTTTCAAGAGGGGCCTAGTTCCAGATGGGGTGGGGGAAGGTAGAATCACCAATGAATGATTTCTAATTTGTTGGGGCCGGGCTGGCAAAAGGAAATGGGGATAAGACTCTTGTGATACAATAATGAATAACTGGCATCAGGACTGACTGTGAGGGTACAAAATGTAGAGGTGGATATTTTTTGACAAAAGAAAGAAAGTGATTGATTTTGCAGCCCAGAAGCAGAGGTCCCTGGGGACCATCAAATGAGAAGAAAGGAAGTGGGACCCTTCCCCCAAGAGGCAGTGACGCCAGAGATGGAGACAGAGAGGATGATGTGGACAGATAGAGCGAATGGGGACACTGGACTCAGGGAGGGAGAGGGGCCATGTGCTGGTGGCCGGGGACAGGACTGTGTGGTGTACACTTTGGTTATTTGATGATGCATGGAGGGGATTGTAATCATTTCAATGAAACAAAATATGATACGATGAGTGTAAAGCTGATGTTCTCCCATGTAAACCTCACAATAAAAACTTTTTTTAAAAAAAGTAAAAACAGAGCCCACAGAATGGGAAGAAATCTTTTGGAACAAAACATCAGACAAAGGACTAATTTCCAAAATATATAGGAACCTCCAACACCTCTACAAGAAAAAGACAAATAATACGATTAAAAAATGGGAACAGGACATGAACAGACACTTCACCAAGGAGGAGATCTGGGCAGCCAACAAACATACAAACAAATGTTCACTATCACTAATCATTAGAGAGCTGCATATCAAAACAACAATGAGATATCATCTCACACCAGCAATAATAGCAAAGATCAGAAAAGCAGAGGACAATAAGTGTTGACAAAGATGTGGAGAGACTGGGACCCTCTTACATTGCTGGTGGGATTGCAAAATGGTCCAAGCACTCTGAAGAACAATATGGCATTTTCTCCGAAGGTTGGAAATAGAGATACCTTAAGATCCAGCAATTCCTCTACTTGGTACTTATCCACAAGAAATACAAGCTATAACGTGAGTAGATATATGTACACCAATGTTCACAGCAACGCTATTTACAATAGCAAAAAGATGGAGAGAGCCTACGTGCCCATCTATGGAAGAATGTATAAACAAACTGTGGTACACAGACACAATGGAATACTACGCTATCCTGAAGAATAACAAGAAGGAGCAAGCCACCACATAATATGGATGAACCTTGAAGACATTATTCTGAGTGAAATCAGTCAGTCACAAAAGGAGAAATATGGCATAAGGCCATTATTGTGAAAGATTAAGAAAAAACACCCACACTGAAAGGTGGGGGGAATTTATCTTTTATTTTATTTTTATTATTATCTTTTATGTTGTTGTTGGTGGTTACTGGGGTGTAGGGAGTAGGGGGAGGGGGGAGGGAGGGGAAGGTGGAACACAGGGTAGGGAATGGGCACAGGATAGAGGAACACAGGGTAGGGAATAGACACAGGATAGTTTGGTGCTGGGGGGGGGCGGCAAATCACTAGAAAGGGAAGGGGAAAGGAAAAATAAGGCAAACAGGAGAATAGCTAGGTAGGTTTACAAGGGCTAAATGGGACAGAGGTAAACAACGATCTGAGCACAAACGTGGAACAACAGGGCTCGTGGGTAAATGATGTTAAGATGCTTGGCTGTTTGTTGAATCTTGGCTTCCCTTGCCTACTATTGTAAAATACACACTTGAAGGGGAGAGAGAGGAATAGCCAGAAACATCACCAGAGAAAGCTTGTAAGTCCGTCTTCAGCCTATAGATGTTTGGAATAACTAAAATGGGGCTAGAACATGCCCAGTGAATGAGGCTCCCTGCAGACCCTTTGCACTGCACAAGAACATAGGAGGAATCCTGATATCATCCAGAATCTTCTGAGGTGGGACATTCCCATGTGAAAGGACAAGTATGGAGCAGCTAGAAGAACAGAAGATACTTCTTGAAAGAAAGACCAGCAGAACGAAAAAACAACATCTGTCCAATTGACTACTACATGAACAAGCAAGTTGTTCCCCAGGGAGCCATCAAGGCAAGTGGTCAGGTCCCCTCAAGGCAAACCTCCTTCCAAGACTGAAACTCAAGTGGAATACAATAGCAGGCATATGGTCCTGTTGCTGACCACTTTGGTCACCAATAAGGGAGGATGGGGGAAAAACACCAATGAAATTGTGAACTAAGTCTGACCATATTCAATAGACTCCTGTTAACCTGGATGGAGACCTGGGTAACCAGCAGTATGATGAGACCTTGGGACTCCTGGGCCCAGGGACAGGGACATGGTCCCAGAGGGCTAGACTGGAGTGTGAAGCATCCAGCTGATAAAATGAGACGGGGGATGCACAAGAACACTCACACTTGCAGATAGTACCCATTTGACCTGGGATCAATGGCTGGATGATCAGACACAACTCGAGGAAGAAAAAAGAGGAAAGAATAAAAATGCCCCCAAAATGGAGTAACCCACTATAAGTGGATGATCTTGACCTATGCTTGTGGATGCAGGACAAAGGAGCAGACAAATCTCTACAGTGAGGATCATTCCCACCCCCTTGGTACACAGGATAAACAGAGAGGGGTAACTTAAACACTGGCTACCCAAAATGGGGAGTCTACAAAGGCAAGAAGTGACTGGCTTACAA
>NW_006408655.1:6988145-6994121 GCF_000296735.1 Chrysochloris asiatica
ACTTCAAAATTTACTACATGGCTACAGCGGTCAAAACAGCTTGGTACTGGTACAATGAAAGGTACATAGATCAATGGAACAGAATCAAGAATCCAGAAATTAATGTATCTATATACAGCCAACATATCGCATGGGGAGGTGATAGTCTCTTCAACAGATGGTACTGGAAGAACTGGAAAATGATATGCAAAAGACTGAAACAAGATGTCAAGTCAACAATGATATCCCTTTCCTATGTCTTCTTCTGAATCTGGCTAGAATTTCTGGCAGCTCCTTGTTAAGGTATTGCTGCAACTGTTTTTGAATTACCATCAATAACGACGACATCAAAAATGATTCAAGAGTTGGATTCTGAATGTAAACAACTCCAGCAATACCTTAACCTACTTATTTAACATACATTTTCATTTCCATGTAAGAATAAAAGTTGTAAATAATAAAATTTATGTATTAGTAATTCTAATAATTTTTTGGTATATGTAAAACAAAATTTCCAATTGGTAAAACATTTTAGCAGTCTATTTTCCTTTTAAGTAGTATATAAAATGATAGTATAACATGCTGTGACAGCAAAAACAAAGTTTACTATAAAATTCACTATGTTGTTTTTAAGCGTCATTGAGTAGGTTCTGACTCATTGAAACCCTCTGGTTTCAGAGGATCAGTCCAGTACTTATCCTACAGTATCGTATCAGGAGTCTAAAAAATTCACTGTAAAACATGTTATAATTGAGCCTCAGATATACCATTAATGAAATAATTCTCCCATGCTCCATCCCATAACCTATCCTTCTCGGTAGAAGGCTATATATATCACATAGGACAAAATGTTGATGATTATTTCATATCATAAATACTGGCTTTCCCCCAGTTTTTTTCATGTTCATAAAGGAAGTCTAAAATTTTTCTGCTGCATTTTTAACTTACTCAATTCCTGCTTTTCTTTATGCCTACATATAATTTTCAAGACTGGAGGAGATAAATAATTTGGAAGCTTTATTAAAAATGAAAAATAATTCAAAGCTACACTAACTTAAATTTTTTCTATCAAATTAAAATGTAATAAAAACTATCAATTAGTCAAAATCCCCCTTTGTGATCCTCCAAATTTTATTATTCTTAAAGCTAAATTAGCTAACAAATTAATACCTTCGTTCTCCTTTTACTAAAAATTGTTTAATAAAAGAGATCAACAGTTAAAAAAAAAAAAAAGACAAAACACAATAAAACATTTCTTAGTATGTTAAAATCCAGTAACTCTTTTAAAAGAAAAAAAAAAACAAAACTGCAAAAGTAACACTGGTACCAGAAAGCAAATAGAAACAAGAAATTTTTAGTTACAAGGCAGGCTAATAAACATTTTTAAATAAAGGATTTGACTTTTTTTCAAGAGAGGAGAGTATTTGTAATCCTATTCAAATATTTGCTCTTGTCTTCCCATAATGAATGTTTTCCTTTGGAGATCTTCACAGACTCCCAGGTCAGCATCTCTATCTAAAGTTGACAGACCAAAGATGCATTTTCAAACACGGACCACAAAAGAATATGCAGTTGATTTGATTTCTGCTGTGCTTCTTCCACATAAAACTACTTAAATTTGCTCAAGCAAATTATGTTTGAAAGGCAAGAATATTATCAATGAAAAAGCTCAGAATCTTATCCTAAATATTTTTAGAGATTTTTCTGAATCATATTCTAATATGCACTGAATAAAGCACTGGACCATAAGTTTGGTTTGAACTGCAAAGTTGGTCATCCAAATTCAACAACTGTTCCTCGGAAACTCTACACAGGGTAGATACGCGTCAGAACTGACTCAACAGCACCTAACAATCACAATAATCTCATACATACATTTTTATATTACACTGAAGATTTTTAAATACAGCATCTACACTTTATTCCATAAGTGATCACGATAAGAAAAGAATGTTAGCTCATTAAGATTCAACTCTACCCACAGAAATTATATATATAATCTGTTTAAATATGTGTGGCATAATACCTTTTAACTTTATTATTTAAAAATATTTAAATAACCAATGACTGGCTACTAGTCAGTGTTCTCCTATGTATATTAGATTTAGCTTATTTGATAATAACTGGGAGTGAAAGAAATACTTTGTTTATCTTTTATTTATGTCAAAGAATTGTTTACTTTAGCAGCAACATATTTCAGACTTATAAGCTACAATCATTTTGTTGTCTTTTCTTTGTTATATATTTATAATGATCATCTTACTTAAGTTTTTAAGTCCTATGGGAAATAAGAAAAAAGGACATCTGAAAACAAAATTTCAAGAATCTGGAGAAACTGATATATGAAAAACACAGACAGGATTTTCTAATTTTCTTATATTAAGAAACATATTTTTTAAAATATAATTTGTCATAACTGATTTCTGCCCATGTCAGAAACTCTTCTTAAACGTGGTATAAATAGGAATACCTGTCATGAAAGATATCTCAATATTTTACAAACTTCAGATTTCAAAGAAACCTGGATGGTATTAAAACTAAAGAGAATAGCTAGAGGCATTAAATAAGAAAAAACAAGAAAACATGTAAATGTGGGATTTCAAGTATAAAAACAACTGCTGTTCTAAAACAGGTTTTCAGAAATTGTACTCTACAATTTCAGCTGACCCTCTTCTCACTTTTATTTATTTTTGCACATCTGCATAAAATTAAGAACTCCACTAGGCTATTTTGTTGTTGTTGTTAGGTGCTATCGAGTCAGTTCCTGCTCCCAGCAACCCTATGCACAACAGAACAAAGCACTGTTCAGTCCTGCACCATTCTCACAACTGCCGTTATGTTTCAGCTCATCATTGTTGCTACTTTGTCAATGCATCTTGTTGGGGATCTTCCTTTTTCCCCCCACTGACCCTTCACTTTACCAAGCACTGATCCTCCACTTTACCAAGCATGATGTCCTTCTTTAAGAACTGATTCTTCCTGACAATATGCCCAAAAAATGAGAGACGAAATGTATGGTCTTCCTTATTCATGGTCCAACTTTCACATGCAGTGACTGAAAATATCATGACTTGAGCGAGGCATACCTTAGTCCTTAAATGGTCATCTTTGCTCTTTAACACTTTAAAAAGGTTTTTTTGCAGCAAGTTTGACTAATGCAATATGTAGTTTGATTGATTACCTGACTGCTGTTTTCAAGAGCACTGAATGTGGATCTAAGCAAAATGAAGTCTTTAATAACTTCAATCTTTTCTCCATTTATTATGATTCTAAGTATTGGTTCATTTGTGAGGATTTACTAAATCTTTTATCTGTAAGTATTTTAAGCCCTCTTTGCTTTCAGCAAGTAAGTCTGTGTCATCTGCATATCACATGTTGTTTTAAAAAAAAATCTTTCTCCAATCCTGATGCTACATTCTTTTTCATATAATCTAGCTTCTCGGATTATTTGTTCATGTTAGACTGAATAAATATGGTGAAAGTATACAACCCTTTCCTAATTTTAAACCACTCAGCATCCCCTTGTTACGTTGGAAAGAAAGCCTCTTGGATTATATACAGGTTCCTCATACATGGTGTTCTGGAATACCCATTCTTTGCAATATTATCCATATTGTGTTATGATCCACAAAGTCAAATGTCTTTGCATAATCAATAAAACAAAAGTCAATTTTTCAAGTACTCTCTGTTTTTAATCAATATCCACTTGAGATCAGCAATGATATCCCTCATTCCACGTCCTTTCTGAATCTGGCTTAAATTTTGGAACCTCCGTGTGCTGCTGCAGCCGATTTGAATTATCTTTGGCAAAAATTCATTTGCATGTGATATTGATGATGCTGTTCCATGATTTCCACAATCCACTGGGCTGCTTTTTTTTTTTTTTTTAGACTGTGTATAAGGATCTCTTTCAATCAGTTGGCCAGGTACTTGTCTTCCAAATCTCTTTGCATAGACAAGTAAATGCTTCCAGTGCTGCACCAGTTTGTTGAGAGATTCCAATTTGTGTTCTGTCAATTCCTGGAGCCATGTTTGCCGACAATGTATTCAATGCAGTTTGAACTTCTTCTTTCAGTACCTTCATCAGTTCTTGATCATATGTTATGTCTTGAAATGGTGAACACTGACCATTTTTTTTTGGCACAATGGCTCTGAATATTCCTTCCATGCGCTTTACATGCTTTGTGCATTAGTCAGTATTTTGTCCAAAGACAATGAAAAAGTCCTGAGAACAGCTCAAAAAGAAACAGGCAAGAAGACAATGGAATGACATACATAAAACTCTGAAAAAAAAAAAAAATTCCAGCCAAGAACCATATACCCAGCTAAACTGTCAATCAAATATGATGGCAAAATTAGGACATTTCCAGATAAACAGAAGTGAACAGAATTGGCAAAAATCAGACCAAGCTTACAAAAAATAGTAAAGGAAGTTCTTTGGACAGAGATCCAACAACAGCATAAACAGCCTGAGACTAACATAAATGACAACATCAGCTACAACTCAACCCACATTTTAGAAGTATTCAAGAAAATAGGGAACCAGAATACAAGTTTGCAATAATAACAATAAAGTCTAAAGTAAAAAAGGGAATAATGTCATTACAGAACTTCCACAGAAAGGGAAAATCACGTAGGTTTAAGGGAAAAAAATGAATAAGCACACCTAACTGACCAAATCGTACTCTTAGCCCTAGCCAATCCCTACCCCTAACATTAACTCTACTCCTAACCATAACCCTAATACTAAATGAAGTCCTAGGCCTTACCTAGATGTAGTCATAGTCCTACTCCTAACTCCTAATTCCTATCCACCCACCTCCCAAAATAAGAATTTTTAAAAGGGGGTCAAAATCACTTGGGTTCCTCTATATTAACAAACTGAACTGTAAGGGCAGTTTGAACTGCAAGATTGGCGGTTCAAACCCATCAGTCACTCCTTGGAAACCCTATACAGGATGGCTATGAGTCGGAACCAATTCCCTGACACTTAACAGCATAACAACACTAATAAAGACAACTATGAAGAGGAAATCAAGAAAACAATACCATTTATAATAGTCCCCAAATCGATAAAATACTTAAGAAAGAACCTAACTAAAAATAAAGATTTATACAATAAAAATTATAAAATACTACTAAAAGAGACCTATAAAAATGGAATATCTTGTGTTCTTGAAAGACTTATCGTGAAAATGTCCATCCTATTTAAAGTGATCTACAGATTCAAAGTAATTGCAATACAAATCCCAACAACATTCTTTAATGAAATGCAAAAAACCCCCACAAATTATTAACCAAATTCATATGGAAGGAAATAAAACTGAATAATCAAAGCAACAATGAAAGCAAAGAACAAAGCAGGAGGTTCTTACACTTGCAGATACCAAAAGATATTATACAGTCAATATGTAATCAAAATAATAGACGATAGATAAATAAACCAGTTGAGTAGGACTGAGAACCCAAAATTAAGTCCAACCAATCTATTATAAATGAATTTTGACAAGGGTTACATTTCATTTAGTTGGGCAGAAACAGCCTACTTAGTCAATGGTACTGAAAAAATCGGATATCCATCTGCAGAAAAATTACACAAAACTCACATTATACAAAAAACTAACTCAGAATGAATCAAAGACCTGAACATTACATCTAAAACCATTAAGCTACTGGATGACAACATAGGAAAAAACTATGGGACCTCATTGTTCATAAAAGTAGGATAACAAACATTACAGCAAATACATGAATAGAAGACAAAAAGGATAAATGAAATTTCTTAAAAATTATAAATTTATGTTCATCAAAATACATGAACAGATTCTTCACCAAATAGGACATCCAATCAGCAAGCAAACATATGAAAGATGATCGCAATCATTAGAAAAATACATTATAAATTACAATGAGATGCCATCCTATCCTGGCTAAAATAGCACTGGTAAAAACAAAACAAAACAAAAACAGATAACAACAAATGCTGGCCAGGATGTG
>NW_006408655.1:6994221-6994786 GCF_000296735.1 Chrysochloris asiatica
TACAGGAACAATCAAATAAGATAGATACAGCATTGGAAACAATTCAAAACCTACAGAAAAAGGTCCAAACGATCAATAACAAAATAATAGAAATAGAGAGCACTCTGAAAGGGCAGAAGAGTAGAAGAGATGAGATGGAAGGCAGAATCAGTGAGCTGGAAGACAAATCTCTCAATACCAATAAGATAGAAGAACAAACACAAAAAAGGATAAAGAATTCTAAGGAAGGTCTAAGATTCATGTTGGACAATATGAAGAGGAATAACTTAAGAATTATCGGCATCCCAGAACATGAAGAATCACACAAGTCCGCAGAGGAAATAGTCAAAGAACTGTTGGAAGAGAAATTCTCTAACATCCTGAAAAGCGAAAAGATAAACATTCAAGAAGCTCAACGAACTCCAGGAAGTGTAGACCCCAAAAGAAAATCACCAACACACATCATAGTCAAGTTCTCCAAACTCAAAGATAAGGAGACACTTCTTAAAGCAGCCAGAGAAAACAGAAGTGTCACATACAAAGGCAAGCAAGTCAGATTAAGCTCGGATCTCTCAGCAGGAACCAT
>NW_006408655.1:6994886-7001193 GCF_000296735.1 Chrysochloris asiatica
AACAGCATAACAACACTAATAAAGACAACTATGAAGAGGAAATCAAGAAAACAATACCATTTATAATAGTCCCCAAATCGATAAAATACTTAAGAAAGAACCTAACTAAAAATAAAGATTTATACAATAAAAATTATAAAATACTACTAAAAGAGACCTATAAAAATGGAATATCTTGTGTTCTTGAAAGACTTATCGTGAAAATGTCCATCCTATTTAAAGTGATCTACAGATTCAAAGTAATTGCAATACAAATCCCAACAACATTCTTTAATGAAATGCAAAAAACCCCCACAAATTATTAACCAAATTCATATGGAAGGAAATAAAACTGAATAATCAAAGCAACAATGAAAGCAAAGAACAAAGCAGGAGGTTCTTACACTTGCAGATACCAAAAGATATTATACAGTCAATATGTAATCAAAATAATAGACGATAGATAAATAAACCAGTTGAGTAGGACTGAGAACCCAAAATTAAGTCCAACCAATCTATTATAAATGAATTTTGACAAGGGTTACATTTCATTTAGTTGGGCAGAAACAGCCTACTTAGTCAATGGTACTGAAAAAATCGGATATCCATCTGCAGAAAAATTACACAAAACTCACATTATACAAAAAACTAACTCAGAATGAATCAAAGACCTGAACATTACATCTAAAACCATTAAGCTACTGGATGACAACATAGGAAAAAACTATGGGACCTCATTGTTCATAAAAGTAGGATAACAAACATTACAGCAAATACATGAATAGAAGACAAAAAGGATAAATGAAATTTCTTAAAAATTATAAATTTATGTTCATCAAAATACATGAACAGATTCTTCACCAAATAGGACATCCAATCAGCAAGCAAACATATGAAAGATGATCGCAATCATTAGAAAAATACATTATAAATTACAATGAGATGCCATCCTATCCTGGCTAAAATAGCACTGGTAAAAACAAAACAAAACAAAAACAGATAACAACAAATGCTGGCCAGGATGTGTGGAGGTTAAGCCCTGGTAAGTCCTACCCATTGATGGTAGGACTGTAAAATGTAACAATCACCATGAAAAAGAATAATGGTGCTTTCTAAAAAAACTAGAACTAGAACTACCCTACGGTCCAGCAGTCCCACTCCTTGGTATATATGCTGTTGTGGAGTTCTGTCAAGTCAGTTTTGAATCACAGTGACACTGTATAGGGTTTCTGAAGGAGTGGCTAATGGGTTTCAATCACCAACCTCTTAATTAAAAGTCCAGTACTTATCCTATAGCACTACATCAAGACTCCAATATATATCACGTTTTCTTTATTGTGAAGTGCCATCAAGTCAGTTCCGACTCATAACAGCCCTGTACTGGGTTTCCGAAGAGTGTCTGTTGAGTTTGAAGTGCCAATCTTGTGGTTCTAACTGACCTTGCTATCCAGGGCTTATCTTACAGCACCACATCAAGACTCTACTCTTGTTGTCGCTGCTAGGTGCCATCAAGACAGTACTGACTCATAGAGATCCTATGCACAACAGAAGGAAACACTTCCTGGTCCTGTTCCAACATCACAATTGTTGTTACACCCAAGCTCATTGTTTCTGCCACTGCCCAATCCATCTCACTGGGGGTCTTCTTTTTCTCCAACTCTTCATTTTACCAAACATGATATCCTTCTCCAGGGACTGGTTCCTCTTGATAATATGTCTGAAGTATGAAAGATAAAATCTGGCCTTTCTGGCTTCCAAGGAGCACTCTGGCTGGCTGTACTTCTTACAACACAGATTGGTTTGTTCTTCTGGTAGTGCATGGTACTTTGAATATTTTCCTCTAACACCATAACTCAAATGCTTCAGTTCTTCTACCATCTTCCTTATTCACTGTCCAACTTTTGTACACATATGAAGTTACTGAAAATATCTCAGCTTGAATCAGGCACACCTTAGTTCTTAAACTGACATCTTTGCTCTTCAACACTTTAAAGAAGTCTTGTGCAGCAGATTTGCCCAATGCAATATGTCACTTAATTTCTTGACTGCTGCTTCAATGAGGATTGATGGTTGCTTCGAGCAAAATGAAGTCTTTGACAACTTCAATCTTTTCTCCATTTAGATGGATGTTGTTTATTGTTCCAGTGGCAAGGATTTTTATTTTCTTTACAATGATATGCAACCCATACCAAAGGCTGTAATCTTTGTTCTTCATCAGTAAGTATTTTAAGTCCTCTTCGCTTTCAGCAAGGTTGCTTCATCTATATATCACAGGTTGTTCACGAGTCTTCCTCCAATCATGATGCCATGTTTTTCTTCAGATAATACAGCTTCTCGGATTATTTGCTCAGCATACAGACTGAGTAAGTATGGTGAAAGAATACAACCCTGGTGCACACCTTTCAAATTTTAAACCATTCAGTGTTCCCTTGTTCTATTTGAACAACTGCCTTTTGGTCTACGTACAGGTTCCTGAGTACAATTAAGTGTTCTGGAATACTCATACTTTGCAATGTTGTCTATAACTTGTCATGATCCACACAATTGAAAGCATTTGCATAGTCAATAAAGCACAGGTAAGCATCTCTTTGGGATTCTCTGCTTTCAGCCAAGATCCATCTGATGTCAGCAATGATATCCCTCATTCCACATCCTCTTCTGAATCTGGCTTGAACATCTGGAAGTCATCTGCCAGTGTATAGTTGAAATCGCTCTTGTATTATCTTTAGTAAAATTTTACTTGCATGGAATATCAATGATTTCATCTGATGACTTCTGCATTCTGTTGGATCACCTCTATCTGGAGTGGGCACAAATACGGATCTCTTCTAGTCAGTTGGCCAGTCAGTTGTCTTCCAAATTTCTTGGCATAGATGAGTGAGTGGCTCAGTGCTATATTACTTTGTTGAAAGATTTCAATTTGTATTCTATCAATTCCCAGTGCCTTGTTCTTTGCCAATGCCTTCAGTGCACCTTGGACTTCTGCCTTCAGTATCACTGGCTCTTGATTATATGCTACCTACTAAAATGGCTGTACATCGACCATTTCTTTTTTGGTACAGTGATTCTGTGCATTCCTTCCATCTTCCTTTAATGTTTTCTGCATCATTCAATATTTTGTCCATGTTGCTGTTGTTAAGTGCCGTCGAGTCGGTTAGACCCATAGCGACCCTGTACTGGGTTTCTGAGCAGTGACTGGTGAGCTTGAACCAGCAACTTGGCAGTTCAAATGGCTTTGCAGTCTGGTGCATTAACCCACAGCACCACACCAGGACTCCATTTTGTCCATACAACCCTTTAATATTGCAAGTCTAAGCTTGACATTTTTCTTCAGTTCCTGCATTTTGAGAAATGCTGAGCATGTTCTTCCCTTTTGGTTTTCTAACTCCAAGTCTTTGCACATTTCATTGTAATATTTGACTTTGTGTTCTTGAGCTGACATTTGAAATATTCTGTTCAACTCTTTTAACTTCTCATTTCTTCCATTTACTTTAGCATCTCTGTGCTGGAAAGCAAGTTTCAGAGTCTCTTCTGACATTCTTTCCCTTCTTTCTTGTCTTCTAAATGACCTTTTGTTTTCTTCCTGTGTGATGTTCTTTATGTTACCCCACAACCCTTCTGGTCTTTGGTCTTTAGTGTCTAATGTATTAAATCTGTTCTTTAGTTGTTCTGTAAATTCAGGAGGGACAGTTCAAGGTCATATTTTGGCTCTTGTGGACTTGTTTTAATTTCTTCAGCTTCGCCCTGAATTTTCATATGAGCAACTGATGGTCTGTTCCACAGTCTGCCCCGGCCTTTTTTTAGCTGACGAAATGGAGGAGCTTTTCTACCATCTCTTTCCACAAATACCATCAATTTGATTTCTGTGTATTCCATCTGGTGAGATTCATGTGTATTGTCAGCTTTTACGTTGTTTAAAAATGCATTTGCAATGAAGAAGTCATTGTTCTTGCAAAATTCTATCATGCAATCTCCAGCATCATTTCTATCACCAAGGTCATATTTGACGGTAGAAGAATTGATGTATTTTGAGTTATGTCTGTTGTTAGGTGCTGTTGAGTTGGTTCGGCCCCATAGTGACCATGTATAGGGTTTCTGGAGTGACTGGTGAGCTTGAACCACCAATCTTGAGGTTCAAACCGACTCTGAAGTACAGTGCATTAACCCATAGCACCACATCAGGACTCCTGTTATGGTATTGAAGAAAAATATTAAAAGTATCATGGACTGTCAGAAGAAGAAACAAATCTGTGTTGTTAGAAGTATAGCCGGAATGCTCCTTAGAAGCCAGGATGGCCAGACTTTGTCTCTCATAGTTCGGACATATTATCAGGCGGAATCAGTCCTTGAAGAAGACTATCAGGATTGGTAAAGTGCAGGGTCAGCAAAAAAGAGGAAGACCCCCCAGCAAGACGGACTGGCACAGTGGCAAAAGCAATGGTCTCAAACATAGCAACAATTGTGAGGATGGCACAGGACAGACAGTATTGCGTTTTGCTGTAAATAGGGTCTCTATAAGTTATAACTAACTTGATGGCATGTAACAACAACAAAGAAGTATTTATAGATATATATAAATATAAACATGTGGTAACTAGGCACATATTCATTGAACACACAAATACACCTCACATATAAGCAGACACCTTCCAACATTGGTTTTCTGGGCTTGAAGGCTTATAAACATAGTTTCATGGGACAACTCAGGCAACAAGTGTAACAGAGTTCATAAAATCATGATCTACATCCTAGTGAACTGGGAACATCTAGGGTTGTAACAACTTACACGCAGCCATCTAAGCCACAACTATGAATATTGACCGACCAAACAGAACAGTAAGAAGGTAATCAGAAGCATATGGAAGAAGCAAGTATACAAGAGTGCACAACTTCATCTACTCTGATGCCAGAAGAGCTAGCTGGTACCTAGCTACCACCACTGACTATTCTGACTGGGGCCACAATAGTTGGTCGCAGGTAGATTGGGAGAAAAATAATGAGCAACTCAAATTTGTATCAATAGACAACAAAAAAAACTAGACACCTGGAACAGTAGTAAACCTAGAAACGAGCCCTGAGTTCATCTTTTAGTGAAACAGAGTGGATATCACCTGTGAGCTCATCGCTCTTCTTAAAAATGATCAGTATGAGACCAAAAGGCCATAAATTTCACAACTGCAAAGATGACAAGATCAGGGTACTGGAAAACTAGAATAGTGGAAAGGGAACAAACAGAACACAATGAAAGCAATGCTGACACATTTTTAAATGTAACTAACGTCATTTAAATAATAATTTGTGTGGATACTGTCAAATGGGAACCTAATTGTTGTACAAACTTTCACCAAAAGCTCCATAAAAGATTATTTTATAAAAAGAAGAAATGAACCTACAGAATTAGTTTGATACTCTCAGATACAAGAAAGCATCAGCTTTTTAGAAATAAAAATATAGGATGAGGAAGTTTTACAATTTTATGTTTTTGTAAAGGTATTAAGAAGGAGTCCTGGTGGTGGAGTGGTTGAAACACTTAGCTGCTAACTGGAAGGTCAGCAGTTCAAAACTACCAACAACGCCATGGGAGAAAAGCATGTCAGTCAGCTTCCAAGATTTACAACCTTGGAAACAAAGACCTATGGGCAGCTCTATTCTGTCTTGTAGGGTTACTACAGATCAATTGATGGCAATAGGTTTTGTTTTCAGAAAAATATTAACCCATACCAAACCCACTGATGCCAAGTCAATTCCGACTCATAGCAACACCACAGGACAGAATAGAACTACTCTATAGGGTTTCCAAGGCTGTACATCTTTATGTAAGCAGAATGCCTCATCTTCACCTGTGGAACAACTGGTGGATTTGAACCAACCAAATTTTAGTAATAAAATAATTTTCTTTATAACTAATTTTACATTTTTGTGACTAAATAAGACCTTATGAATCTCCTTTGTAAATAGTTCTACATTTTTGTGATTAAATAAAGCTTTTACAAATTTTAATTGAAGACAATTAAAATCCTTATCCATCTTAGGTAAAGGATACACATCAACTGCTAACCACAGGGTTTGAGCAACCTGCTGTACTTGCTCTGTGGAGAAAAACTGAGGCTTTCTCAGTCTAGAGAAAATACTATATGAAACCACTACCGTGAAAAGTCAAGAAAAGGTTTTTCATTCTATAATAAACATTCTATGGTGGTTACTAGGGGTGGGGGATAGGAAGGATTATTCACTGGGTAGAATGTAGACAAGAGCTAACTTGGATGACAGGAAAAGGAAGGTGGGGGAGGAGAAAAAAGCTTTTCCTTTTTTTTTTTTTTTTTGGTTT
>NW_006408655.1:7002021-7003116 GCF_000296735.1 Chrysochloris asiatica
AAATAAAAATAAACTATGGCTCCTGTTTTTATTAGACTTATAGGCATAAAACTGTCAAATTACTAAAAAAAAATTTCTAAATGCTTATTCTCATCTTCTGTATTTCATTAAAAACCAGTAACAAATAATGCAAACCAGTACCAGATAGAGACCAAAAATAAACTTTACACAAAAAAGATTAGGAATCAGTGGTTATAGCATTTGTCAAACGCTAAATAGCCTACAAGTTTGTATTTAAATCTAAAATAAATACACTCAAGTGTAATATTCTTAAAATTAAGCAACTTCATCACATTTGAAGGTAAGGGCAGAGTTTGAGCAATGTTTAAGCTTTTAAAATAAAAGAAGCTGAACAAACAAGATGGCAGATCCGGTGGACGTGTAGTAAAGAGCTCCGCCAACAACAACACAGAATACCTGACCAAACAGGTTCAGGGGATGGTCCCAGAACTCTGAACCACATATAAAGGAATATTTAGAAGGTTGGAAGGCTTACAGCTGGGGAATTTGTGGCAGAAGCAAGAAATCCATTGCTGTCTAGTCCGAGACGCTCAGCTGCTCCAGGAGCCACCATCTTGGGTGAGACCAAGAGGGGAAAGGATCGGAGCGGCCATAGACGCCTGGTAGAACTGCAGAGATAAAGGTGTGGACATTCTTTTCTTTTAGTAGCTATTCACTGGTCCCTTGTTGTCTGCCCACCTCCATTCTGGTGACTATAGGGGTGCCTGAGCTAGTGGGCACCCAAGCCCCACCCTCGGAGGGTTCTACTACGCATGCACACAGATCTCCTCGAAATTTAAAGAGACAGTTTCCAATTAAAAAAAAATGGCAACAGCCGGCCCTGAACTGTTTACAACTAGAAACAAGTCCTGAACAGGGATTGTGGAGCAGGACAAGCAAACAAAAAAGGAAATAAGAAGCCAAAAATTAAATCCTAAGTTATGTCAAAACGACCAACAGTGGCATCTTGAACTTTCTTAAGAAGAAGAGTGAAAAGGGAAGCCCATTTCCTGATCACATCTACCTGGAGGCAATCAGAAAGCATAAAAAATACCAAAATACATACCCATATGAAGTATTAAGGCCACAGATAAC
>NW_006408655.1:7007570-7009751 GCF_000296735.1 Chrysochloris asiatica
CCCTGTAGGCGCATGGATATTATCCTATCACTTATAGCATTGTACCTCATGACTGATCTGGATATGTTCTTTTTGACGATGAATGCAACTTACCAATAGATAGGCTTTAACACTTCATTTTAATAAGGAAGTTATTCACAACCTCATGGTTGTTAACTGCTGTTGAGTTGCTGGCTCAAACTTACAGTAACCCTGTATAGGGTTTCCGAGAAGCAGCTTGTGGGTTTGAACCACTGATCCTGTGGTTAGCAGTCCAGTGCTTAACCTACAGCACCACAACATAACCCCATACTAATTGCTAGTAAAATTAAGATGGAATTTTTCACCCTTAAGAATATAGACAATGTAAAAGTCAGACTAGAATATCAAATATTGATTAGTGTTGGGTATACAAATGACTAATTTGGAAGTGTCTAACAAGGGTCACTGGAGTCCTAGTGTGGCACTATGGGTTAATGAGTCAGACTGCAAAGCCATTGAATTGCAAGGTCGGCCATTCGAGCTCACCAGCTTCTCCTTGGAAACCCTATACAGGGTCGCTAAGGGTTGGAATCAACTCAACGGCACTTAATAACAACAACATCAACAACAAGGGTCACTATGAGTTGGAACCAACTCTTCAGCACTTAACAATGACAAAGCAAACTTCAAAATGTTAAGCAGTGTATGATCCAAGTCAAGTTAATCTACTTTTGGGTGTTCACATAGAGTTAAGATATGTAGTAAGAAATATATCAAATCATAATCTTTTTGATTTGAGACCTACAGTAGGGAATGTATTTTAGAACACAATTACATATATGTTTCATTATACAATAAGTACCCTTGCTTTCTGCAATGTATTCTGACTTTCTGGTACATTCAATTCTTTTTCAAACAGCACATCCTAACCTATTAAAGGAGTCTTGGTGTAGTGCTGCAGGTTAATGAGCTGGACTGCAAGGTTGGTTTGAATAACAAAGTCTGTGCTTCAGGCTCACTAGTAGCTCCTTGGAAACCATATACAGGGTGGCTGTGAGTCAGAACCCACTCAACAGCACTTAACAAGCAACCTATCATATGTGGTGCTGTAGGATAAGCAGTGGACCATAAGGTTGGTTTGAACTACAAAGGCCAACAGTTCAAATCTACCAGCCACTCCTAAGAAACCCTATGTAGGGTTTCATACAACTATGAGATGGAACTGACTTGACAGCATTTAACAACATCTACTGTTTGGAAAACACTGCCCTAAAAAAAACACAACAACCCATAAAAGCAAAGTGTACAAAAAATAAAAGGCTATTCATTGAAGCAGTGTTGAAAACAGAGAAAAAAACTTAAAAGTCTACGAACAGGTAGATAATTAAAATGTAAAATATAATGTAACATTATAAAAATTATAGGTCTGAATTAGATCTTTCTATGTTATAGCAATAAGGACCTCTGGTAGTGCAATGGTTAAGCACTAGGCTGAACCAAAAGGTAAGTGTTTCGAACCCACCAGTCATTCTGTGGGAAACAGATGTGAAAGTCTGCTTTTGTAAAGATTTATAGCCTTGGAAACCCTACGGGGCAGTTCTGCTCTGCCCTACAGGGTCACTGTGAGAATCAACTCGACAGCAGTGGGTTTTGGTATGTAATATGAACAGTTTTTTAAATAGCATGTTGTTGTTGTTGTTAAGTACCATGGAGTCAGTTCCGACTCACAGTGACCCTGCACAGGGTTTCCGAAAATCTTTACAGGAGTAGAAAGCCTCATCTTTCTCCTGCAGAACAGCTGGTAGTTTCAAACTGCCGACCTTGAGGTTAGCAGTCCGATTCATAACCACTACACGACCAGAGCTCCTTTTAATAGCATAGAGTGGGAAAAAAAAAAAAAAAAAACCAGAAAAATATTTCCAGAATGTCACTTATGGAAATTTATAACAATACCAATATCATGTTTATGAATATACATACATATATACATAAAAATTATAACTCAAGTAGGGTAGGAGGTAGGGGTACTCAGATTGAATAGGCTATTTAAAGAAACCTTTGTTGTTGTTGTTGTTGTTAAGTGCCTTGGAGTTGATTACAACTCATAGCAACCCTGTATAGAGTTTCTGAGGAGCAGCTGGTAGGTTTGAACCTCCGACCTTGCAGTCAGCAGTCCAATGACACACCAGAACTTCAAAGCAGCATTTAGTGCATGTATGT
>NW_006408655.1:7009851-7012665 GCF_000296735.1 Chrysochloris asiatica
TACATATAACTTTTCCAGTTTTTAAGAATATTTAAATATTATTTGGATGGATTATAACAAGTTTAAAGATATGAATTGGTAAAATGGGAGAAGCAGTGAGCAGAAATAGGTATAAAAGAGAAGAAACTAGAAAAGAATAACTAAATACACATAACACACGCTTATATCAATGAGTATGAGGTAAAAAGCAGCAATAAATACCAAAATCATAAGGACAAAGAAAGTTTATGTAGCAACAGCTGAAAAACAAAAGGAAAAAAAAAAAAGCATGAAGTTGGCCAAAAAGACAGGAAGAAAAAGCCTAACAACTGGTAAACTGATCCATCCCTTACTGGTGGTTCAACTGTGTAAATAAAAGAGTGGCAGCTTGGTGGGAAAGTACTTAGCAATTCTGTTTACACAGACAACAGAAAGTGCCACTAGAGTGGCAAATTGAACTGTGCAAGGCCAATTAACCCTTTCACCTTAGTGTTTTATATGAGCTTTTATTTACGGTGCCTCTACACAGATTTACATTGATATGTGTTAGGACCAAACACAATTATAAATCATTGTGAGATGTACTGATGAATTCTGCAAATTCCATGAAGGACACACATTTTATTGAGTGTTCTGAATACCTTCTTTGCTACTCTCATCTGATTTTAATTAAGAAACACTTTCAAAGAAAGAGGGGTTATCCAGAAACTCAAACTACACATGTCCTTTATTAGACTATGAATTGATTGCCAAGAGTTTTCTGGCCTAAAGGAGTTTTTGAAAAGTTAGATTTACTTCATTTTTACTTCTAGATAAATTAGGACAAATCACAGAAAGAGGGGCATACTGAGACGGACAAAACATAATAAGGAAATCTTCATGTGCACTACAAGTGGACCAGCGGCTGTATGAGCAGTTATTTCTATAACTATAACTTACTACATATAAGGGAGGAGTCCTGGTGTGGCACTGTGGGTTAATGTGCTGGACTACAAAGTCATTCTGAACCGCAAGGTCGCCATTTCAAGCTCATCAGCCACTCCTCGGAAACCATAGGTAGGGTCACTATGGGCCAGAACTGACTCAAAGGCACTAACAACAACAACAACAACATATAAGGGAAACTGTGGACTCCCGTAAGTGCAGCAATGGACTGGGAACCACAAGGTCAACAGTTCAAACCCACAAGCTGCTCCTCAAAAACCCTATACAAGGTCGATATGGGTAGGAACCTACTTGATGGTACTTGACAACAACAAGATGGGAACTTTGTCTTTTGAAGGGCTGCATAGTAACATAATTTTTAAGACAATAATAATAGGTTTACTACTGTATTCTTCTTGATTCCAAGAGACAGTTTTGTGTCTTCTTTATGTTTGAGAGCAAGGATCACATCATACGCATTCTATAAAACCTAGAAAAGCATTATACACTAGTAGGCATGCAAATAGTTGTTATGGAAAACACTGGCATACATGAAAGCCCTTGTTTCTATGAGGTCGGGCCAAGAATAAAAAATATGCAGTTGTTCAACAGTAAATAAAACTCAATCCAAATAAACATTCTTTCATTAATCCCAACTCTCTTCACTACTCACAGTTTACTAAGGCACTATCATTGGCTGAAATTCCATGGTAAATCTTATCCTGGCCATGTTATTTATCATTGAATCTTAATAATAATTTCTAGAATGCTAGCCAAATAATGGGAAAATGCAAACAGGCTCTTTTGAGAAATACATACTATTTGCCCTAACCCAACAAAAATCAATAGCAGTCTGGAAAGGTAACACTTGCATCTTAGGCGCAAAGGGCACTTCCCTCTGCTGGCTTTTGTCAGCTCTTCCCAAGGAGTAACATAAGGTAAAGAGCTGGCAAATTATGACTTCACCAGGCTTAGCACCCAAAACCAAACCCACTGTTACCAGGCTACAGAGGTTGTTTGATGACTTTTATGCTGTGTTCTGCTGTGCATAAAGTTGCTAGGAGTAGGTACAGACTTGATGGCACCTAACAACAACAATGCTGTGGGATGATGGTGGTGGGGTGCCATGGAGTCAGTTCAGACTCCTAGCAGCTCTGCATAAGGTTTCTGAGGCTGGTAGCATAGTGGTTGCGAATTGGGCTGCTAACATCAAGGTCAGCAGTTTAAAACTACCAGTCATTCCACAGGAGAAAGACAAGACTTTAAGCTCTGGATTTACAGCCCTGGAAACCCTACACAGGGGGGCTATGAGTTGGAATCAACTCCACAGCAAACCACCACCATGCTGTGGATAAAGTACTGGACCACAAAGTTAGTCTGAACCACAAGGCCAGCAGTTCAAACTCACCAGCTACTTGGAAACCTTATACAGAGTTCCTATGAGTTGAAACTAATGGCACTTAACAACAGTAACAACAACATGCCTATGTCAAAATCAGCGAAGAAGGAGATAGACATAGCAGCTCTGTCTTTCTCTTTTTCTTGAATTCAGGCCACCCACTGTTGTTGTTGTTAAGTGCCTGTAAAAGTTGATTCTGACCCACAGCAACCCTGTATAGGGTTTCCGAGGAGTAGCTGGTGAGCTTGAACTGCTGACTTTGCAGTTCAAACAGCTTTGCAGTCTGGCATATTAACCCACAGTGCCACACGAGGACTCCCACTAGGTTCCCCTATTTCTTTTCTTCCACACCACCATGAGTGCAACAACTGCAAAAGCAACCAATGAAAACAAATGGCATCAGGAAAGGGGGAATGAGGCCAATGGTATGCATCAGAAGAAAAGCACAGTGGTCATTCTAAATCTACTCCCACAAATAAACCAGAGCCCACTGATGCTTCAAACCTAGATCT
>NW_006408655.1:7013220-7015932 GCF_000296735.1 Chrysochloris asiatica
ATACAGGGTCCCTATGTGTCAGAACTGACTAGCCAGCACTTAACAACAACAAACAACAATCTAATTAATTACAACATTTCATTACTGTAAAGCAACTATTAACAGGTCTCCTTCAGGAATTCACTTCTTTGTTTTACAGTTATCTAGAAAAACAATAATGTGAATCAAAATAAAAATCCTGAGAGAAAAATAATTCCTGTTAATTCTAAATATTCATTTAATCCAAGATATGTGAGGTTTGAAGAAACACAACTATGTCTTCATTTGTCTTATGATCACTCTAATCTCTAGAATTGATATCTAGTACAAAGGACCAAAAATTTAAACACAAATACAAATACACACACTCAAGAGTCAAGTCACTTATCATGACCTTTCCACATCAAATATGCAAAAATAACGGCTTAATACATCTAACACAACATCTAAGAGCCATAAGATTCACATTATTTAGAATTTTCACATCCCTTCCTGGACAATGAGGCTGATAATGGTCTTTCTCTCTTTTGGAAAACTGCTATGGTCATCTAGTATGAAAGTTCTTTGAAAAATCCACAGAAAGATAGTAAAACTAATGGAGAAATTTCTTTTCGAAGTGACATGGGGTGAAAAATCTATGCCCAGGCTATTTTTTCTACATTCTATATATCAGGCTGGGTTCAGATGAGGATGTGGAAGGAGGGCTTTCACTGCTGACATCAGATGGATCTTGGTAAAAGCAGAGAATACCAGAAAGATATTTACCTGTGCTTTATTGACTAGGCATAGGCTTTCAACTATGCAAAGGCTTTCGATTGTGTGGATCATGACAAACCATGGATAACACTGTGAAGTATGAGTATTCCATAACACTTAATTGTGCTCATGAAGAATCTATATATAAACCAAGAGGCAACTGTTCGAACACAACAAGGGAACACCAAATGGTTTAAAATTAGGAAAGGTGTGCGCCAGGGTTGTATTCTTTCACCATACTTATTCAATCTGTATGCTGAGCAAATAATCTGAGAAGCTAGGTAATATTTAGAAAAATGTGGCATCAGGATTAGAGGAAGACTCATTAACAATCTGCAATATTCAGATGATTCAACCTTGCTTGCTGAAAGCGAAGAGAACTTAAAATACTTACTGATGAAGATCAAAATCAGTATGGGTTGCATCTCAATGTAAAGTACACAAAAACCCTCACTACTGGACTAATAGACACCATCCTTATAAATGGAGAAAAGATTGAAGTTGTCAAAGACTTCATTTTGCTCAGATCAACCATCAACACTCATGGAAGCAGCAGTTAAGAAATCAAATGACATACTGCATTAGGCAAATCTGCTGCACAAGACCTTTTTAAAGTGTTGAAGAGCAAAGATGTCAGTTTGAGGACTAGAGAGCGCTTGTCCCACGCCATGGTATTTTAAATAACCTCATATGCATGTGAACGTTGGACAGTGAACAAGGAAGACCATAGAAGAATTGATGCTTTTGAGTTATTGTGTTGGAGGAGAATACTGAAAGTACAATGGATTGCCAAAACAACAAACAGATAAGTTTTGGAAGAAGTACAGCCAGAGTGCTCCTTGGAAGCCAGGATTGCCAAACTTTGTCTCTCATACTTCAGACACATTGTCAGGAGGGAGCAGTCGCTGGAGAAGAATATCATGTTTAGTAAGGAGGAAGGTCAGAGAAAAAGAGGAAGACCCCCAGTGAGATGGATTGGCACAATGGCAGCAGCAATGGGCTCAAACGTAGCCAACAACTGTGAGGTTGGCCCAGGACCAAGAAGTGTTTTGTTTTGTTATACACAGGATTGCTATGAGTTGGTATCAACTCGATGGCACCTAAAAACAACAACATACATCAAAATCAACATTTGTATGTTATTTAATTTTTTAAAATTTAAATGAGGACGCCTACTTTCTATAAACGGTGCTCTGGTAATGTAGAGATTATGAGTTGAGCTGTTAACCTCAAGGTCAACAGTTTGAAACTACTAGCCCTTCCATGGGAAAAAGATGAGGCTTTCTGCTCCTGTAAAGATTTACAGCCTCAGAAATCCCATACAGGGTCACTATGAGTCAAAGTCCATTCTATAGCACATAACCACAACCACCACTTTCTATACAGAAACATTTGGCTTATTTTATAATTTAGATAAGTCTCAAGGGTTTTCTTTCTAAAATTCTTCCACTCTCCAATAGTCCTTCCTTCTTTCTCTTTCCCCATCAGCCAAAAATATATGGTAATACAGATTTTTCTTGATTAATTCTTTAGTGGGTGATACAATATTCAAGATATATTAAAGAGCATGAAATATGAATGTTTCCTAGCCACCAGTCATCCTGAAGACTATCTTCACCAAGAGAGATAAGTTTTAAGAGAGAAAATATGCAAACTTTACAGGATTCCATTATTTCTTGAGGCAAGATTTGTGCATTATGAAGCATACTGAGAAAGTAATTCATAGAATTCCTTAAGCCTCTTCATTAAGTAAAATAGCTATGTCATTTAAGCTTTGACTTAGCCATTTTAGTATTAAGTATTATTTAATATAAAATGGCTGTCTGTAAACAAGTGAAAAGATAGGCTCCAACCTAGTAAGCAACATCTTAAAATTGAACTGTTTTCAACAGGACTACTGAAAGCTAGGAGACACCACAGAGAATCCTAATAATTAGAGATAATGTCTATTAGTCTATCAGTTGATTATGTTTTAGA
>NW_006408655.1:7017197-7023781 GCF_000296735.1 Chrysochloris asiatica
CTCCAGGAATTGACAAAATGGAACAAGTTGAAATCTTTCAACAAACTAATAAAGAACTGGAGGTGCTCACTCATCTATGCCAAGGAATTTGCAAGACAATGGCTTAGCCATCCAGTTGGATTAGATCCATATTTGTGCCCATTCCAAAGAGAAGTGACCCAACAGAATGTGGAAATCATCAAACAAAATTTCATTAAAATTCACATACAAGTAAAATTATGTTGATGATTAATTTAAAAAACAGCTGCAACCGTACATCTACAGGGAACTTTCAGAAATTCAGGCCCAATTCAGAAGAGCAGTTGGAACTAGAGATATTATTGCTGAGATCAGATGGATCTTGGCTGAAAGCAGAGCCTACTAAAAAGATGTTAACTGTGCTTTATTTACTTTGCAAATGCTTTCCAATGTGTGGATCATGACAAACTATGGAAAGTACTATGAATGGGTATTCCAGAACACTTAATTGTGCTTATGAGGAACCTGCACACAGACTAAAAGGTAATCATTTGAACAGAACAAGGGATATTGAATGGTTTAAAGTCAGGAAAGGCGTTCACCAGGTTTGCAATCTCTCACCACACTTATTCAATCTATGGAGTGCTGGTGTGGCACTGTAGGGTAAGCACTGGACAACTAACTGCAAGGTCGGTGGTTCAAATCCACTAGTCTTTCCATGGAAACCCTAAATAAGGTTGCTATGAGTTGGAACCATATCAACAACAACAATTCAATCTGTGTGCTGAGCAAATAATCTGAAAAGATGGATTACATGAAGAAAAACATGGCATCAGGATTGGAGGAAGACTCATTAACAACCCATGATTTGCAGATGATACAACCTTGCTTGCTGGAAGCACAGAGAACTTAAAATACTCAACTGATGAAGATCTAAGACTACAGCCTTCAGTATGGATTGCACCTCAATGTAAAGAAAACAAAAATCCTCACCACTGGACTAATAAATAACATCATGATAAATGGAGAAGAGATTGAAGTTGTCAAAGATTTCATTTTGCTTGGATCCACTATCAACACTCATAGAAATAGCAGTCAAGAAAACAAACAACATATTGCATTAAGCACAAGACCTCTTTAAAGTGAGAGCAACTATGTCAGTTTGAGGACTAAGATGTACCTTACCCAAGCCATGGCATTTTTAATAGCCTCATATGAATGTAAAAGTATGATAATGAATAAGGAAGTTCATAGAAGTATTGATGCATTTGAGTTATGGTGTTGGAGAAGAATACTGAAAGTACCATGCACTGCCAGAAGAACCAACAGGGCTGTATTGGAAGAAGAATAGCCAGAATGCTCCTTAGAAGTCAGGATGGCCAGACTTCATCTCTCATACTTCAGACATATTATCAAGAGGGACCAGTCCCTGGAGAAGGACGTCATGCTTGGTAAAGTGGAGGGTCACCAAAAAAGAGGAAGATTCCCAACAAGATGGGTTGGCACAGCAGCAACAGCAATGGGCTCAAGTGTAATAATAATGCTGAGGAAGGTGCAGGATCTGGCAGTTATGCATACAGTGGCTATGAGTCAGAACCGAAGAGATGTCACCTAACAACAAAAACAACAACAACATAGCAAAAGCAAGACTGACATGATAAACACGCCACGTGTATCAAGTAGAAATAATGTGTGTACAATGTCGTTTTCGGGGAAGGAGGTTGGTGACATCAATCTGGCTGCTCAGGGTATGTACTGCCTCTTTAACGGCTCACTGAAAAACAAACACTAGTTTCACTTTTCACCTTTTTTTGTAAAACCAAAAATCCTCTTCAATTTCTTTCTGTTAAAGAAAACAGATAGTAGTGTAGGTCTTTCATAAAAGTGAAGTGGCCTAAAGCAAACTTTAGCAATGCAGAGAAAGCTGTATTTTGGAAGTAGATTGGCATGTCTTTCTTCTGAAGAGCCTCTGGGTGAATCCAAACATATAATCTTTCAACAGCCAAGTGCTTAACCATTTGTATACCTAAGGACTCCATTTTTCCAAATAGTTCCATTATTTTCAAGATAGGATTTTACAGAACATAAGGTTTTCCAGAAAGCTATAAATAGATTTATATCAGAAACACTAGTATTTGGATCTAGTCAACTTGGACAAAGTAGAAAATAATGAAAAGCAAATTAAGGAAAAAATACTAGAAAAGGAGATAACCTGATTTTCTTTTCTTTTCTTTTCTTTTCTTTTTTCACCATGGCAGTCAGCTGAGAATTCTGCCTTCATCATGCAAGTCATTCAACATTGCATGACCTACTCAAACTAAGATATAATTGATAAAAGGACTATGAGCCTTCTATTTCTTCTCTACTCTCAGCAAAGTTTGTTTTCAGCCTTCAACTTCTTCATTGTTTTGTTGACATTCTAAACTTTCTTCTTTGTTGCAACAGATTTTCCATTTTTTAAATTCTATACCTTCAAAGAATTCAGTTTGTCTAGTTCTCCAGCTTATCCTTCTGAGAATCTAAACATAACAGACGTAGAATTAGAAACTTTTTAGGCTATCCAGTCTAACTCATACAAGTGAAGAATTCCTTCTATATTATTAGTTATGAATATCTACAGATCACAGTGCTAACCACTGTGCTAGGTTTTAAGTAAATGGAAGGTAACAAAAGAAGACACATAATATAGGTATGATGCAAGCGGTTATGTATAGCTGTGATAATATTCAAATAATTGTAAAATAAGAGGGCTATATGAACACATAATACACAAGTTAATCAAGAATAAGGGGGCCCTAGTAGCAGGGTACGAGTTGGGATGGTAACTGTAAGGTCAGCTGTTCAAATCTACCAGCTGCTCCATGGGAGAAAGATGAGACTTTCTGCTCCCATAAAGATTTCAGCCTCAGAAAGCTTATACAAGGTCACTATGAGTCAGAACCGACTCAATGGCGCACAACCACCACTATCACCAACCTAGACTAGAGATCTGAACACTTTAGGGTTGAAATCTAAAGTATGAGTAGAAGGGAACTGGGGAAAAGAAGGAAAAAAGCAAAAGATGGGAAAAGAAAAGGAAATAGGGAAGGAAGAAAGACAACTAAAGAAGACAGAATAAAAGTTAATTCTTTGCATAAAAGTCTGTAGACAGATGAGAATATATATGGTGGACTCAAGAAGATGAACTAAAATCTATTGTAGATATAATTTATGAAGTAAAGACGAAAATGGTACAAAATGAGTTGCAGAGATAAGTTGACAGATTATGCAAGGATGCAAGAGTAGACTCACAGTTTTCACCTAAACTCTTTTAAGTCGTTGCTTAAATAACCCTAGTTAAGGAATGATGCATAATCATCTAGGGTAGTAAGTTCTAAATGATGTAAGAAGGTTCTAGTATGGCATTCCAAAATTAAACAGAATAAGTCTATTTTTAAAAACTCATATTACCTTTTTAATATACATGAAAAACAAAACAAAATAGAAGGAATAGAAGCAAACACTGTTGAATGATTATGCATGGAGGGGTTTGTAATCATTGCAATGAAATGAAATACAACAAGATAAGTGTAAAACTAATGTTCTCCCATGTAAACTATCAATCAATTCACAATAAAAACTTTTTAAAAAACCCCAAAAACTCATATTACCTTGGAATCCATTTTTAATATACACAGAGAGCAAAGCAGCAATGCATATGTAACATATTTCCTAGGTCTATCCATTGAGAAAAACCAGAAGCAATGGCACCACAGAAGCAACAAGTACACTGACTGCTCATATTTTGGTTTCTAAATACTCCTTAATTTAAAGAATCTTGAAGCTTCTAGGAGAAATGGCTTGATTCCAGGGCTGGGGCAGGGAAAACACAAGATGAACCAGGAACATTTTGTGGTGCTAGAAAATAAGAATGTGTTCTGAAAAATAATAGGGGCAGCAAGTCAAAAGCACACAAGAGTCAAAGTGAAGGAGTTCCCAATATGATCTTTAGGAAACAGATTGTTAGGACTGTTTCCTTAGGTGCTTCCAGCTGGTAGTTGAGTGCCACCTTCATCCTAAAGAGTGTTACCAGGAATGGTGTTGTTAAGTGCTGCCGAGTAGGTTCCAACTCGTAGTGTCCCTGTATAGGGTTTCCAAGGAGCAGCTGTTGAGCTTGAACCGCCAACCTTGCAGTTCAAACCAATTTTGCAGTCCAGCATGTTAACCCCACAGCACCATACCAGGACTCCTTACCTTGACATAATTTATTCAATTTCTCATTTTCTATAATCTAGTTACTATTTGAGGAACCTTGGTGAAGCAGTGGTTAAAATACTAACCAAAAGGTCAGTGGTTCAAACCCATCAGCCACTTCCTGGGAGAAGAGGAGGCAGTCTACTTTTGTGAAAATTTATAGCATTTGAAAGCCTGTGTACAATTCTATAGGGCCTGTGAGTCCTATAAGGCCGTTATGAGCCACAACAGATGCCAAAGCAGTTGTTATTGTCAGTGCCGTGGAGTTAGTTCTGACTTATAGTTACCCTGTATAAGAGGTACTGGTGGGTTTGAACTGCTGACCTTGTGGTTTGCAATCCAGTACTGATTCTACAGCTCCACACCATACAATGAGTCCATAGCAATACAGGAATCCATAGCAATAGGATATGTATATTAGTAGTAGTAGTCAGGTGTCATCGAGTTGGTACTGACAGCCCTTCAGGACAGAATAGAACTGCCCTCATAGAGTTTCCTAAATTAACAACAAATGCTTTCTTATTTATGAGATAAATTATTTATATTTTCAATTTCCTTTAACCTATAGTCTGTTTGAAATTATAAGGGGAAAATTACATAATCAAACAAGACTAAACTATTTCAACTTTAGATGAATTCAAAGTATGTTTATTTTATATATTTTTAAAAATTTCTAACAATCATTAAATAATCTAATAATTGTTTCGGCGTCTTGGTGTAGTACTGTAGGATAAAGCACTGGACTGCTAACTGCAAGACTGGTGACTCAAACCCACCAGTTGTTCCTCAGAAACCCTGTACAGGGTCATTATGAGTCAGAACTGAATTGTCAGTGCTTAACAACAATAATAATTTCAGGGAACCTGAAGGGCTGTCAGGACACAATAGAATTCTAAATGAAATATTTACTCCTAAACCAAATGATTTCACCACTCCCACAATTTGAAGTGTTCTCATCAGTTCATGCTTCCATCAAGCCCTTGTGCACATACACAACAGTCACCATAGCTTTGATTCTGAATCACGGCGACTCCATGGCCGACAGTAGACCTGCACTCCAGAGTTTACTAAGTCTGACCTTTTGGAAGCAGATCACTTGGCTTTTATTTCAAGACTTTTCTGGGGAAGTATGAACCGCCAACTTTTTAGACTAGTGCTTAGCCATTTGTGTCACCCAAAGATTCCTGTGAACAAATATAATTCTTGCAAACTTGTAATCAAATGTACCTAAATGCAAATACATGTAGACAGATTTGAATATAACTTAATACTTAACTTTTTCACACTTACATTATAAGTATTTTCTCATGTTATAACTATTTTTCCATGTTATTGGGTTGTGATTGTTGTTGTTGTGTGCCGTCGAGTCAGTTCCAACTCATAGCGATCATTTATAGGGTTTCCAAGGAGCAGCTGGTGAGCTTGAACCGTCGACCTTGCGGTTGAAAGTGACTTTGCAATTCAGCGCTTTAACTCATAGCACCACATCAGGACTCCACATTACTAGGTAGTTCTCACATATATTATAAATGATAAAAATTGTACCAAGAATATCACATAATTTACTCATATATTGTTCTACTATTAAAAACTGACTTTCTAATTCTTTACTGCTATCAGTAATGCTGTAAAGAGAACTAACAAATTAACACAGATGAAAAGTTGACTTTGTTATCAGAATTTTAAATTATCAGAATCTAGATAAATGTTTATATTCTATTAAGTCACAAAAACAAGTTTACAAATATTAGAGAACTGCTGAAAAGACCAAATATTGTTATTCTTGTTAAAAAGGCAATGATGATAATCTGTAAGTAAAAATCTTTCAAAAAGTCATCACACCATTGTTCTCTTCCATGCTACTATCCTTGAGGATTTCCCTTAAATTAACAAATCAATATTAAAGGCACAGGCAGTCCCTGAGTTACTAACATCTGATTTACGGACTCTACTTGCTCTTTAGTGTTATGCAGTTTCCCTCAATTTGAAAGAACTGAACAACCCTTACTCACAACAAACTCATCACAATCATCTTCATCTGCTGCATGTGTAGCATTTAAGTAATTGAAAAGACTTTGAGCTTTTTATTGCACTACAGCAAGGCTAAATAAGAACCACATGCACCAATCCCAATTTACTTAAAAATTCAATTTAAACACACTTAAAGGAACATATCTTGTTGATAATCTGGGCTCTATCTATATAATTATTACAAAATGTGTTTCTTAAATTGAATGCTGTTGTTGTTGTTAGGTGCCATCAAGTCGGTACAGACGCATAGCGACCTTATGCACAGCAGAACGAAACACTGCCATGCTTGAGTCCATCGATGCTGCCACTTGACCAATCCATCTCATTGGGGGTCTTCCTCTTTTTCTCTGACTCTCCATCTT
>NW_006408655.1:7025446-7033386 GCF_000296735.1 Chrysochloris asiatica
CTCATTGGCATATTTTTCTAACTAGTTTCAGGTCAATCTAAGACCTCTCTCCTCTAGGCATCCCAGTAACACAAACCATTCATGTCACTGAGAGTCATACAGCTCATGTAACAAACATATTTATTACCATATTCAAAACTTTGTGGGATTAGATTGCTAGAGAAACTTCATTTGTCTGTTTTGCCACCTAGCAGACAACTGTCAAGGTTAAAACTGGATAAATTCTGAGAAGAGTACCAGAAAGGGACAGAGACTGAATGGCAAATGGTTCTCCTTTTAATGCCTCTTACGATGCTGTGAATAACAGACTTGACTCTACTTCTGAATGATAAATGTGAAGGTTCTTAGGTAATAGGAAAGGAAGCATTAAAAATAATATTTAAAATGCAGCTATAAAAAAATGTCACAATGTCAATGTAGTACTGAAAATACTGTAGGAACTTCCTCCCAAAGCCCATTCCAAATAAGTGTTAAATAATAAAATATTAAGAAAGAAAATTATGTTTAAAATAGTTAAATATCTCTGCAGACAAAAACTGAAAAAACTGTAGCCATAAATAGGGCTTAAGTTATAGGCCTACTGGGCTCTGGACCTAAAAGTAAGCAGAAAAGATCAGAAGTTTGACTCCCATTGAGTAATGAGAAAGAAAAGTACTAGACAAGAGGCCTGGATTCAGAGCCAGGCTTAATGCTTGAAACCAGGGATTGCAGTGGGACTCCACGACCTGTGAAAAAAAGTGTAAAAAGTAAGAAAGCTACTGCCTGAGGCTACAGCTTATATACGATTACGTATCTGAGATTTTAAGAGGTGACAGTTTCAGCCCAGTAGCCAAGATCAGCCAAACAAGCAACCTGCTGGCTTGGCATCTGGATCTGCAATGGCCCCAATCTAACCTCAGGAGGGAGCCCTAAGCTGCTTATATGAGTACCTAGTTCATGAGTAGGAGAAAAATAACTATAAAGCCAATACGGAGGGGGGTGAGTCATGTTAGGGTGAACTGCAAGGAGAAACTCCCATTCAAAATGAGCTTGAAAAAATCTCCTCCTACAAAAATATGACATTTTAGCCACGAAAGGAAAAAAAGTATTCACCTCACAAATCATTTACAAGCAATTTATTATAATCCTAAAGTCTGAAACATTTTAATACCACAATTTTAATAAGCACTGAACTACTACTCAGCAGTTCAAGCCCACCAGCTGCTCCATAGGAGAAAAGATGAGGCTTTCTGGACCTGGCAAAGATTTTAATACTAGGACGATAGGTTTGGACCAGACACATAACCTGCACATCTCTACACACAGACCATGCTTCAAGAGTTATAACAGGTCACTAATCAAATTCTACAGAAATGGACAAATGGGAGCTTTACTTACTACGTAAAATTTCACTGATAACACAGTACAATACTTTATGTGAAAAAAGAGTATTAATACAACTTCTAATGGAATTTTAAATAATTAATCTTGTGGCCTATATTAACAAAACTTACATATACTAAATAAATCACCTTATTTTTCTAATTTTCAAAAATTATCTGTTGTTGATTTTGATGAACCAAAGTTATAATAACCTCTATAGGATAATCATTGGTCTGCAAACCATAAGATTGGCAATTCAAGCCCAACAGCTGCTCCCTGGAAACCCTATACAGCACTTAACAAACCAACTCAACAGCACTTAACAACAACCTCAAACCACAGTTAGTGTTAGTTTCAAGACAACAACAACTATGGCAGCCTGGGTCTACTCTAGGATGGACTTGATGCATACATGTTAAGTGCCACCAAGTTGATTCCCACTCACAGAAACTCTATATAAGCTTTCCAAGGCTTTAAATCTTTGCCAGGCACAGAAAGAACAGCTGGTTGGTGGGCTCAAACTGCTGACCTTGTGGAGGACAGTCCAGTGGTTATCCTATGGAATCACTGTACTCTCTGATGTTTGCCTTTTAACCTTCAACCCAAAGTAATACTCTTTCTCATGTTCCTTGGGGATAAATGTAATGTTTCAATACTTTTAAGCTATTTTTCTTGATATATTCAAATCCCTAAATAAGAATTACATATACAATGACATTTTAGAGCAGAAAAAAAAGGGGGGCAAGGATTTTTATATGACAGTTTCCTGAGTGAGGTGATCATAATAAGTAAAATGTATAAAACCATGTAATCTTTGCTCAAATAATCTCCCTACTGTGGGGGGTAAAGCAATAAATAATTATTTCCCTCATGCATCCTATTTGAAGACATTAAAAAAAACCCAAAAACGTTAAAAAGTGTAAATATTCAAAGGTACTCCAGAGAAAGCTACAAATAAAAGCTGAAAGTAGGTATAAGAATTATGAGTTCAGCTTTATGTAAGAATAAAACTGTATAAAGCAAATGAAGCTGACCTACACAGGATTTTCATCTTCTGTTCTTTCCAGCACCCCCTTCAAATCTAAACTCAAGCCTGTTGCAAACAGTCCTAGCAACACTTTTGCTGTGGCCCTCAGAGATGCTGAGGTGCAAAAGCGGTTAAGCACATGATGGATTTCATTGAAGAGAAAGTCAATGAGAAGGCAGAAAAAAACAGATGCCAAGGCAGAAGAACAGTTCAACATTGAGAAAAATCATCTTATATAAACCTAATACTAAAAATTACGGAATACTATGAGAAAGAAGAAAAGCAGTTTGAGCAACTGAAGAAAAAAATTAGATGTCCAATTTGATGAAATAAAGTCCTCAGAATGAGAGATGAACTTGTTACCAACCTACTAAATGAAGTAAAAAAGAGACTCAGCAAGGTGGTACCAAGTGCTAGAAGGACTGGACCTCCAGGGTTGGTACAAGTGGCTAGAGCACCAGCGATTGTTCATTTCAAGAAACAGGATTTCCCTCTGGTAAAGGCTGCAGTGCAAAAAGCAGTATCTATGTACAAAACCAAGGAGCTCTGGTAGCGTAGTGGTTACGAATCGGGCTGTGAACCACAAGGTCAGCATTTCGAAACTATCAGCTGTTCCGCCGGGAGAAAGATGAGGCTTTCTGCTCCCGTAAAGATATACAGCCTCGGAAACCCTCTACAGGTTCGCTATGAGTCGGTTCCGACTCCACAGCACATAACCACCACCACCACCATGTACAAAATCATCACCGAAAAAAAAAATATTGATGTCCAAATTAATCAAGAGGTCTACCTGCCTGAGGTTAAGGTGGTGTTGAGCTCTATAGTGAGGATTGTAAAATAAAGGTTTCCAGCTGAATCTCATAGCTCAGCAGATAATATTAAAAGTACACGGAGTCTTGTTTGGTGCTAACGCCAACAGGAAGTTGTTGGACTAAGCAGTTTGAAGGTGGAGTTCATTTCACTCCTTTACTGACAGGGCATGGAAGTTTCAGACAGTCAAGGAACCAAGCTTATCTATGTAACCTCTTTGATGTTCTAATACTGTTTTGCATTTAACAATGGAATGCCTATAGTGAGTGCCCTTGGCCTTTTTGTTACCAACAGGAGGAAATTCTATTTAAAATGATTGGGAAACTACTCTAGTTCATAAAAAAATTTGAAAATCCCACAACTTTCAGCGGATTCTGCAACATGAAGGTAAGGAGATCAGATGGTAATTGCATGAACTTTACTTTTTCTAACTCCACTTATCTAGCCTAGAGGGTGACATGTATGGTGTTCTCTCCTTTCAGGTCTACACTTTAAGTTTAATATGTGAGGCATAAGGAATTCCTTCCAGCTTTAGTAGCTTCACTATTCCCTAGTTGGGTCTAGAAGTTTTCCTCATATGTAACTGTGACTTAAAATCTTAACCATGAGTATGCTTTATTTATTATAAGAAAAGGTTATGTAGGGGGAAAAAAGAGACTAAAACTTTTACTCAGTACTGTTATCCAAAAGGAGTCCTGGTATGGCGCTGTGTGATAATGCACTGAATTGCAAGGTCATTAGTTCAAACTCACCAGTCACTCCTCAAAAATCCTATATAGCATCGCTATGAGTTGGAAACGACTCGAAGGCACTTAAAAACCGCAACAAGTTATCCAAAGGGGGACAAGTGGTGCAGTGATTAAAGCATTTTGCTGCTAACCAAAAGGATTAGTTTACACCCATCCTCTGCTCTATGAGGAAAAGATGTGGCAGTCTGCTTCCATAAGGATTTACAGCCTTGAAAAACCAATGGGGCAGTCCTACTCTCTCCCCTGGGGATGATATGAGTCAGAATGGAATCAAAGGCAATGGGTTATTATCTAAAAACTTCAAGAAATCATTTCACAATTTCCAGCATTACACATAATCCAACAGGCTGGAAGGCCATTTATGGGAGTACAACAGAAGACATATGAAGGCTAAGTTAAATACTGGCGAAGTCTCTTCCAATTTAAGACTTTTATGATCAGTTCTTTCATTATTTTTTTTCCTTCAATATAAAAATTTTAGCATCTCTAACTTTCTATCTTTTTATTTCTTATACCAGCTGTATTTAGAACATTAGGAGTAAACCAGTCAATATAAAGATCTCCTTCTTTTCCCAGCTACTTATGAAATTACAAAAGAAGTTATAAGCAAAAGGATTGGTAATTATTCAATCCAAAGAAAAGTAATACTCATGAGGAGTTATGTAGAGTTAGCAGAAGGGGCTAGTGAACAAGGATGACTTTGGAATTTCTGATTGGTATTATGAAGAGCCAACAGACACAAACAGAACTGCAGCTGGAAATCTCTCTTTAAAATAATCTAATTAAAGATATTATACTAATGAAAACAAATGATAGCAGAGAATACGGTAACTATTTCATAGCTAGCAATAAATTTGATGGATATGATTCACACCAAATAGGGAAAACAGGAACTTCAAAGTCCTAATTATAGAATAGGAACACTTGTAATTTCTTGGTCAAAACAAAATTAAAGACCGTGTATACAAAATTAATAAATACATGTAAATAATTATAACTATAATAAGCAAATGACCAATCTGAATTAAACTGATTGCCTTAAAACAGCCTTACACTAGTAGCTTTTACTGGCCAAAGAAAAATAAGGATAAAATAGAATATAAAAACAACCAAGACCAACAATATCTAGCATAACTGAACAACCTAAAAACAAAGCAACAACAACAAAACCTACATTGGGTTAGAATTTAACAAATAAAATCAATGGGAAACTACCAACCAGGTCTCTGAGAAAACAGAAACAGTAATTAGTGATTTTATCAAAAAAAAATTGAACCCCAAACTGTCACTAAGGTTGTGTCATACCTGAGTTACTTAAAATGTGCTAGTGCAACTGAGAAACTAAAATTTTAATTTTATGTAACTTGTCTTTATTTACATTTAAATAAGAAAAGTGATTTTCAATTCTGTTACTGAAAAACATGTATGTCTGAATTTGGGTACAACAATCTACTTTTTAACCATATATTTTACAAAATCTAAATACAGGTATTTTCAATCAAAATTTAGCATTCAAATGGACATTTTGAAGACTTGACAGCACTGGTGGCAATGTGGGTTAGGTGCTGGGCTGCTAACTGTAAAGTTGGTGGTTCAAATCCACCATCCATTCCATGGGAGAAAGAGAAGGCTGTTCCTGTAAAGACTTAAAAGTCTTGGATCCCTTATGTAGGGTCACTAATGAGTTGGAATTGACTTGGCGGCAGTGGTTTGCTTTAGCACAAAAAGCTAGAATGTGAAATATCTCAATATTTTAAAATCTGATTACAGGTTGAAATGATAATGCTTTTATATATTTCCTTAAATAAAAAGTTATAAAATTGAACTTCACTTGTTTCTTCTTTATAAAACAAGGCTTCTTGAAAATGTAATACATATATGGTTTGTTCTCTCTCTCTCTCTGTCTCTGTCTCTCTCTCTCTCTCTCTCTCTATAGGAGTTCTGGTAGCGTAGTGGTTACGAATTGGGCTGCGAAACTTAAGGTCAGTGGTTTGAAACTACCAGCTGCTCCGCAGGACAAAGATGAGGCTTTCTACTCCCGTAAAGATTTACACACTCGGAAACCCTTTACAGGGTCGCTATGGGTCAGAACCAACTCGATGGCACTTAACAACAACAACAACAACAACATATATATCTATATATATATGTCTGTCAGCCAAGATTTGTAAGTAAAACATTACCTTCTCTCATCTAGTGTCACAAAATATTACTTTAGGCTACAAAGAATTGATCTATTATATATTTCAAAGTCATTTCTTTACTCTTCCTATAAAGGAAACTTACAGCTCATTAAAGTACTGTTCCAAGTTACTACAAATGATGGAAATATTTAATGGTCAATTCCACCATCCAGAGAAAAAGAAATCAAGTAATTGAAAGGCAGGAATTTGTCAGACTTCTTGATTCCTTCAATACTCCACATTTGTTGTTGTTAAGTACCATTGAGTCGATTCCAACCCATAGCAACCCTAAATAGAGTTTCCAAGGAAAAGCTGGTGAGTTTGAACTACCGACCTTGAAGTTCAAATGACTTTGCAGTCTAACACATCAGCCCACAGAGCCACACCAGGACTCTAATAGTCCATATGTTGTTGTGTTCAGTACTGTGGAGTCAGTTCCGACTTACAGGGTTTCCAAGGCTGTAAATCTTTATGGGAGCAGAAAGCATCATCTTTCTCCTGAGGAATGGCTGGTAGTTACGAACTGCCGACCCTGGGGTTAGCAGCCTGATTCATAACCACTACGCTACCAGAGCTCCCTACTTGGCAATAAATCAAATAATAATACCCTTGCTTCTATGAGGCCTAAATAATAATCTTTAGTATAGAAAAGATAGTGGTAAGATAATTTTCATACTACAATTACACGAGTGTGTGCATACATATGTGTTTGTATATCTGTGTATATATTTGTAACTCTTCCACTTGAAGAAACACAGAACTGCACACCTTCGTTATGTTTTCCAATCTCTTACATGGCAATGAATTTTATAGAAAGTTATACTTGTAAAACCCCAAACCAAAAAACTCATTGCTCTCAAGATGACTCCAATTCAGAGACCCTATAGGACAGGAATCTAGGTGTGACACTGTAGGATAAGCACTGGACTACTAATCACATGATTAGCAACTCAAACCCACTAGCTACTCATCGGAAACCCTATACAAGGTTGCTGCTATGAGTCAGACCCAACACAATGACAGTTAACAACAGCAATCTTTACAGAAACAGACTGCCATATCTTTCTCCCATGAAGCAGTGGACAGGCTCAAACCATAAAACTTTTGGAAAGCAGCTGAGCACTCAATCACTGCCCCATCAGAGTCTCATTTATAAAATATGCTATAGTAAACTACTAAGGATTCTCAAAGGATGACATCATTATCATCGCATCACGCTTGCTTCCAGCATACCAAATGGGATGTTGGAATACTTGGTCTTAAAGATCTCTGCATAACATTGCAAGAAAAGTCTGATCCTTATTTTATTCTTACTTAACCCATATTTTATTCTTATTTATGCCTACAGTTGTGAAAATACAACCCTTTAACATTTTAAATGGCAATATCCAAAGGAAACCACAAGATGGAGATATTACTCCATTCCCTGTTATATTTATTTATGCATTTTTCTATAAGTATTTTTTATTTAATCCCTCAGCGGTAATCTCAGATTCCCTAACATTAGTCTATCACTCTGCTTTAACTAAGGAAATATTACTATCCTTATTTTTAATATTAACTGTAATTAATTGGATTGGGTTTTGGCTCAATATTATTCACCTTTCTAAAATTCAGATAATTTTGTATACATTATTTTTTCTATGATAGGCAAAAAAACCCCACAAAACCCTTTAATAAAAATTTTGCTACCCATAAGAAAATAAGTACTCCAGAAGTCTTTTGCTTGACTACATTTTGCTATTGTTGTTGTTGTTAAGTGCCGTCGAGTCGGTTCCGACCCATAGCGACCCTGTACAGGGTTTCCGA
>NW_006408655.1:7033486-7034783 GCF_000296735.1 Chrysochloris asiatica
CGGAGCAGCTGGTAGTTTCGAACCGCTGACCTTAAGGTTCGCAGCCCGATTCGTAACCACTACGCTACCAGAGCTCCTACATTTTGCTATAAGGCTATATATTTTTATCATGTGGAAATCATTCAAAACATCTCTGGAACTCTTCAGAGCCAGTTTATAAATCTTACATGAAAATTCATATTCAGATCTCTTTATCAATGCAAACTGTATTTTATTGAAATTTTCTAACCCCATGTAGTCACCTTACTTAGTCCAAATAACTACTGATGATAGCACAAACTGAAATCCATCTAAAAGATTTGCTATCAATGAGGATAACCTAAAGAACATGCCACAGGTTTTAAAGGCACTTCAAACAAGAAATTTCAATGTTTTCAGTCAGGGAAGCATGGTTTTAAAAAGCCCTCCACAATAACTATTTTCAAGATGGATCTAATTTAAGTAAAACCTTATGTACTTCCAAAGGTATGACAAAAAGTCACACATTAATTCTGTATAACCACCACCACTATGGAATCACATAACCTGGCAGTTATTTGAACATTATCACATGTCTAAATGAAATTGCTATTACTTGTCATCAAGTCAATTCCCACTTATGGTGATGACTTTATGGTATAACGAGGAGCTCTGGTAGCACAGTGGTTAAGCTCTAGGCTGCTAACTAAAAAGCTGGAAGTTAGCACCCACCAGCTACTCACTGGAGAAAGATGTGACAAAGATTGACCATATCTGTAATGGTAACAGGCTTAGAAACCCAATGGGGCTGGTCTACTCTGTTCTATACGGTCACTGTGAGTTGGAATTGACTCAACAGCAGTGGGTTATGGTATAACAGAACAAAACATTGCCCAGCTCTACACCATCTGCACGATCATTGATACACTTGAGTCCACTGTTGTGGCTATTATGTAGTATCTCCCAAGCTGGGGGATTCATCTTCCACACTACAGTGGAAAATAGTCTGTTATGATATTGGCTAATTTTCAGATATAGATTGGCAGCCCTTTCTCCCTAGTCTGTCTTAGTCTGAAACCTCTGTTGAAACCTGTCCAAAATGGGTGATGCTACTGCTATTTGAAATACTGGTGGCATAACTTTCAGCATCAAAGGCAACACATATGCCATAGCAGCACAACTGATAGATAAGTGGTGGCTCTACTAAAATGCTTTATTTAAACACAGAAAACCTAGTTCCTGTTAAAGATAAAAGAAACATATAAAATAACGTAAGCTACAGTAAAGCTAACTACAAATAAAATCACATTTCCCAGTCATCCCACATTATATGAAGGGG
>NW_006408655.1:7036013-7036538 GCF_000296735.1 Chrysochloris asiatica
CGCAAGGTCTCCAGTTCAAGTTCACCAGCTGCTCCTCAGAAACTGTATACAGGGTCGCTATGGGTCGGGACTGACTTGATGGCACTTAACAACAACAATAATAATAATAATATATATATATCCGACTCCATGGCACATCACAACAATTTGTTGTACTTTGGTAGCTTGCATGTTGCTGTGATTCGAGAAACTATGCCACCAGTATTTTAAATATTAGAAGGGTCACCATGGTGGACAGATTTCAGTGGAGCTTCCAGACTAAGACAGACTAGGAAGGAGGAGAGGCAAACCCTTCTAAATGTTTAGTCACTGACAACCCTGTGAATAGCAACAGAACACTGTCAGATATAATGCCTGAAAATGAAAACGTTATGAACAGTGCCAAAATGTTGTTAGAAGCAGTGCCAGATGATGAACCCCTCAGGTTATCAAAATATGACTGTGGAAAAGCTGTCTCCTCAAAGTAGAATTGATAAAGATGACATGAGTGAAACAAAGCTTTCAGGACCTTCATTTGCCGATGGG
>NW_006408655.1:7037153-7042484 GCF_000296735.1 Chrysochloris asiatica
TGCAATCAAGATGTATTGATAATTACTGGTGACTGGAATTCAAAGGTTGGAAACAAAGAGGAAGGAACAGTAGTTGGAAGATAAGGCATTGGTATTAGAAACAATACTGAAGATTACATGATAGCATTCATTGCAAATACCTTTTTTGAACAATATAAAAGGGAACTATACACACAGACCTCACCAGACGGAATAAACAGGAACCAAACTGACTACATATATGGAAAAAGGCAGTGGAAAAGGTCAATATCATCAGCCAAAACAAGACCAGATGTTGACTGTGGAAAAGATCATCCATTGTTCATATACAAGTTCAGGTTGAAACTGAAGAAAACTAAAGCAAGTCCATGGGAACCTAAAACTGACCATGAACATATCTCATGCAAATTTAAAGACCATCTCAAAAACAGATTTGATGCATTAGATACCAATGATCAAAGACCAGAAGAGCTGTGGGATGACATCAAGAACATCATACAGGAAGAAAGCAAAAGGTCATGAAAAAGACAGGAAAGAAAGAAAATACCAAAATGGATGTCAGAAAAAACTCTAAAATTTGCTCTCCAGGTAGAGACGTTAAAGCGAATGGAAGAATAAGGAAGTAGAAGCCAGAGAGCTGAACAGAATATTTCAAAGGGCAGCTCAAGAAGACAAAGTCAAATATTATAATGAAATGTGCAAAGACCTGGAGTTAGAAAACCAAAAGGCAAGAACAGTACTCAGTATTTCTCAAGCTGAAAGAATTGATGAAAAAAAATCAAGATTCCACTTGCAATACTGAAGGATTCTATGGGCAAAATATTGAACGATGCAGAAAGCATCAAAAGAAGATGGAAGGAATACACAGTCACTGTACCTAAAAGACAGTTTTAATGTACAACCATTTCAAGAGGAAGCATATGCTCAAGAACCGATGATAGTGAAGGAAGAAGTCCAAGCTGCACTTGAAAGGTACTGGTGAATAATAAGGCTGCAGGAATTGATGAAATGCAAACTGAAATCTTTCAACATACTGCAATGGATGCAGCAATGGAGGTACTCACTTATCTATGTTAAGAAATTTGGAAGACAGCTACCTGGCCAACTGATTGGAAAAGATCCATATTTGTGCCCATTCCAAAAAGAGGTTACACACCCAATGGAATGTAAAAATCATAGACCAATCTCATTAATATCACATTCAAGTAAAATATTGCTGAAGATAATTTAAAAATGGCTGCAATAGTACACTGATAGGAACTGCAAGAGATTTAAGCTAGATTCAGACAATGATGTGGAACCAGGGATATCATTGCTGACGTCAGATTGATCCTGGCTGAAAGCAGAGAATATCAGAAAGATCTTTACCTGTGCTTTACTGACTACACAAAGGCTTTCTGACTGTGTGGATCATGACAAGCTATGGATAACATTCTGAAGAACATATATTCCAGAACACTTAATTGTGCTCATGTTGTTGTTAAGTGCCTTCGAGTTGATTCTGACCCATATCGACCCTGTATAGGGTTTCTGAGGAGCAGCTGGTGAGCTTGAACTGCCAACCTTGCAGTTCAAACAGCTTTGCAGTCTGATGCATTAACCCATAGTGCCACACCATATAGACCATATAGACCAAACAAGAGGATACTTAATGGTTTAAAGTCAAGAAAGGTGTGCACCAGGGTTGTATTCCTTCACCATATTTATTCAATCTACTGAATTGAATGCTTGGATTATATGAAGTATGTGGCATTACAACTTGAGGAAGAATCATTAACAACCTGCGATAAGCAGATAATACAGCCTTGCTTACTGAAAGCGACAAGGACTTCAAATACTTACTGACGAAGATCAAAGACTACAACCTTTGGAATGGATTGCACCTCAATGTAAAGAAAACTGGACCAATAAATAACATCATGATATATGATAAAGAGAATAAAGTTGTTAGAGACTTCATTTTGCTTGGATCCACAATCAACACTCATGAAAGGAGCAGTCAAGAAATCAAACAATGTATTGCAGTAGGCAAATCTGCTGCACAAGACCTCTTTAAAGTATTCAAAAGCAAAGATGTCTGCTTGAGGACTAAGGAGTGACTGACCCAAGCCATAGTATTTTCAATAGCCTCATATGCATGCGAAAGTTGGACAATGAGCAAGGAAGACTACAGAAGAAATGATACATTTGAGTTATGGTGTTTGAGAAGAATATTTAAAGTACCATGGTGATAAGAAGAGAGGGCATATGTACAAGAACACCCACACTTGCAGATAATAACCACTTGACCTGGCTTCAATGGTTGGATGATCAGAGCTCAACTAGAAGAAAAAAGAAGAGGAAAAAAAGAGTAACCTGATATAGTTTGGTGAACTTCACCTACACCTATGGATGCAGTAGTTCAAAAGAGGGAACAAATCTTTACAGCGAGGATCATTCCCACCCCCTCGATACACAGGGTAGACAGGGATGGGCAACTTGGACATTGGCTACCCAAAATGGGGAGACCACAAAGGTAAGAAGTGACTGGCTTACAAGCTTTCAGGAGGGAGCCTAGAGGGCGTGGAGGAAGGTAGAATCTCCACTGAATATTATCTAATCTGTCTGGACGGGACTGATGAAAGGAGATGGAGATAGCACTCATGTGGTACAATAGTGAATAATTACTATCAGGACTGAATGTGAGGGTTGGAAATGTAAAGGTAGATGTTTTGTAGCAAAAGGAGGGGAGTGTTCCAGGAGCGGAGGTACCTGGAACCATCAAGGGAGAAGAGCAGAGTACGAGATCCTACCCAGAGAAGCAGTGATGCCAGAGATGGAGGCAGAGAAGATGACGTGGAGAGATGGAGCGGCTGGGGACTCTAGACTCAGAGAGGGAAAGGGGCTGTGTGCTGAAGACCAGGGGGCAGGCTTGCAGGGTATACCCTTTGGTTGGGTGATGATGCATGGAGGGGATTGTAACCATGGCAATGTACATAGGATGAATGTACAGCCAATGCTCTCCCATGTAAACTATCAGATAATTCACAATAAAACATTAAAAAAAAAAAAAAAGCACCATGGACTGCCACAAGAACAACTAGGGCTGCGTTGGAAGAAATAGAGCCACAATGCTCCTGAGAAGCCAGGATGCTAAGACTTCATCTCTCAAACTCAGGGCATGTTATGAGGAGGGGCCAGTCCCTGGAGAAAGACTTCATGCTTAATAAAGTGGTCGTGGGTGGTGGTGGTTATGTGCCATGAGATCGGTTCCGACTCATAGCGACCCTGTACAGGGTTTCCGAGGCTGTAAATCTTTATGGGAACAGAAAGCCTCATCTTTCTCCTGCAGAACAACTGGTAGTTTTGAACTGCTGACCTTGAGGTTCACAGCCCAATTCGTAACCACTATGCTACCAGAGCTCCTTTAATAAAGTCAGCAAGAAGAAAAAGAGGAAGACCTCTTTCTCCCTCAACAAGATAGACGGGTACGGTGGCAGCAGAAATAATCTCAAATGTAGCAATGATTGAGAGGATGGATGGTGTGGGACCGGACAGTATTTTGTTCTGTTGTGTATAGGGTCCCTATGAGTCAGAACCACCTCAATGGCATTTACCAACAACATATTGCATAAATCAAATTTAATCACCAACTACTAATACAAACAGAACCAACTCCATGGCAGTTAACAACCAATACAAAATTTCACTTAAAGTCAGAAAAGAACCTATATACTAACCTTTTATCTGCCTTTATCTGGTCATTTAAAGTAACTGCTAGAATTTGCAATTAAAAAAAAATTCTGTAGAGTTAGAAACTTCTTTGTAATGTATAGATTCAGTTAGTCATGGGAGAATTTCCTTTATTTGTCTCATTTTAATAGTAGGCATCAGACATGTATATGGATCCTAATAGTAACTCATTTTAAGTACTCAAGTTCACTATACATGCTACAGTAGGGTCTCACATTGCTTTTTAAAATTGAATCATTTGCACTGCAAGGTTGGTGGTTCACGCTCACCACTGCTCCTTGGAAACCCTGTACAGGGTCACTATGGATCGGAATTGACTCGATGGCACTTAATAACAACATTCTGTAACCAGAATATGTATGTTGTTGTTAAGTGCTGTTTAGTCAGTTCCGACTCATAGCAACCTTGTATAGGTTCCAAGGAGGAGCTGGTGGGTTTGAACTGCCGACCTTGTGAATCACAGTCCAGTGCTGATACTATAGCATCACACCAGGAATCCAGGATATGCTCAAAACATAATAAGAAAACAAACAAGATGGTGGATCGGATAGACATGCAGTGAGGAGCTCCGCCAGCAACAACACAAAATACCAGACCAAGCAAGCTCAGGGGATGGCCCCAGACCTCTGAACCACACATAAAGGAATATTAAGAAGGTTGGAGGGCTTACAGCTAGGGGGATTTGTAACAGAAGCAAGAAACCCATTGCTTTCTAATTCAAGAAGCTCAGCTGCTCCTGGAGCCACCATCTTGGACAAGACCAAGCAGGGGAAGGATCAGAGCAGCCACGGACGCCTGACAGAATCACGGCAATAAAGGTGTGGACATTTTTTTTTTTTTCTGTTCATTGATCTCTTGTTGTCTGTGCACCTCCATTCTGGTGACTAAAGTGGATGCCTGAGAGAGTGGAAACCCCACCCCTTCCCCCTGAAGGGCTCTACTACACATGCACACAGATCTCCTCAAAATTTAAAGTGACAGTTTCCACTTAAAACCAAACGGCAGTGGAAACCGGCCACAGCTGGCCCTGAACTGTTTATCACTAGGGAAAAGGCCTGAACAGGGATTGTGGAGTGGGATAGGCAGACTAAAAAGGAAATAGGCTGTAAAATATATCCTGAGTTACATCACAACGACCAACAGTGGCATTTTGAAATTTCTTAGGAACAAGAGGGAAAAGGGAAGCCCATCTCCTGATCTCATCTACCTGGAGGCAATCAGAAAGCATAATAACAAAATACAAAGTATTAAGGCCACAGATAACTCCTGAATGCTCCCAAAAAACAGAAACAGATGACCATATCAGCACATGTCCAGAAACAAGATAAAGTGACTGAGGCAATTGAGCTGCAAGTAGACCTACACTCCATACTGGTAGATGGGCAGGCTTTGGAAATGCCTGAGAAGGAATTTAGAAAAAAATTATTATAAAATATATCAAAACACAATACAATGGAGTTGAGAAAAATAAGGAAGTCAGGAAAGCGCTACAGGAACAATCAAATAAAATAGATACAGCATTGAAAACAATGCAAAACCTACAGAAAGAGGTCCAAATTATTAATATTAGAATATCAGAAATGGGCAATACACTGAAAGGGCAAAGGAGTAGAATTGAAG
>NW_006408655.1:7043835-7045089 GCF_000296735.1 Chrysochloris asiatica
CTTTCTACTCCTGTAAAGATTTACACCCTCGGAAACCCTGTACAGGGTCGCTATGGGTCGGAACTGACTCGACAGCACTTAACAACAACAACAAGTGGGACAGAGGTAAATAGTGATGCATGTTCAACCTTGGAACCACAGGGCTCTGGGATATAGGGATCTAGACACAGCTTAAAGAGGGAAAATAATACTAAAATGCTTGAGTGTCTTATGAATACTGGTTTCCCTTGCCTACTATTGTAAAATAGACACTTGAGTGGGACAGAAAGGAATATTGGGAAACATGATTACAGTAAATTTGTAAGCCGGGCTTCAGCCTATAACTGATTGGAATACCTAAAAGGGGTTCTAGAACTTGCCCAGTGAAATAGGCCTCTTGTAAAGCCTTTGGAGAGTATAGCACCTTAGGTGGAATCCTGAGTCTCATCCAGAACCTTATGAGGTGGGACAGCTCCACTAGCAAGGACAAGCAGACAGCTACAGTGACAGAACAGCTATAGTGACAGAAGATACATCTTCAAAGAAAGATCATCAGGAAAAACCCAAAACAAAAATGTCAGCATGTCTGGCTACTACAAGAATAAGCAAGCTGTTCGCCAGGAAGCCATCAAGGCAAACAATCAAGTTCCTTCAGGGCAAACTTCCCTCTAAGACTGAAACTCAAAGGGAACACACAAACAGGCATGTAAGCTTGCCGGCAACCACATTGGTCTATTGGTAAGTGGAAGAAGGGCACAGGCAGAAATGAAGAAATGGAATGAGTTCAACCACAGTCCATTGACTCCCGTTGACCTGGAGATGAGACAGTGAAAAGGAAGGGCTGGTCGGTCCAAAGTGTGGTGAGACCTGAGGCCACTTGAGCCCATGGACAAGGACATAGCCACAGAGGGCTAGAGCTCAGCCACAGAGGGCTAGAGCTGAGAGTGAAGCATCCAGTTGATATGAATTGAGGGGAGATGCACTAGAACATCCAAACTGGCAGACAGTACCCATTTGACCTAGCCTCAATGGTTTGATAATCAGAACTCGACTAGAGGAAGATTACAAAAAAAAATAAAAAAATGTTTTTGATAAAGGAAACAAGGGTAAATTGCTACAATTTGATGAACCTGACATAATACTCTTAGAGGCAGTAACTCTAAATACCAACAGAGAGGGAAGGAATCTTCACATCAAGTATCAATGCTATCCCCTCTGTACACAGGATGGGCAACTTTAGACACATTGGCTACCTAATGTGATAAGGCATGAAGT
>NW_006408655.1:7045724-7063198 GCF_000296735.1 Chrysochloris asiatica
TGTTAACTGATGGTACAAGGTGGGGCTTATAATCATTGTAAAGAAACAAGGTGTATGATTTGTTGAATATAAAACTGATGATCTGCCCTGTAAACTTTCACTCATTCCACAATAAAAACCTTAAAAACAAGCAAAAACAAAACATAATAAAAGAAAACTTATAACTAAAAGAGGATTTCTATACCATCAACTCTAGGTATATGGCAAATTTTTCAAAGCAGATTTACTTTTTCCCATAATATATGTGCAGGCAACATTCACTAAACAGTGTATACATATAAAAGTAAACTAATGTTAGGATAACCCAATCTGATGATGCAAAGATATATACAATTAAGCAAATCAGCTGTAACCATCTATGGATGGCATGCTTACACCAGAAATACAAACAACTGCACATTACCTATGATTCCAGATTTTGTTACATCCCCATCTCTAAATTAATGTATGAAAAAAATAACTAATAATTTTAAATACTACAATGAAAATGAAGAGTTCAAATGGAGCAGGGATTAAGTAAACTCACTGCGGTGAGTTCTGACTCACACTGAGCCTGAAGAATTACCCAGTAAGGGTTTCTAGGCTGTAATCTTTACCGGAACAGTTCATCAGGTCTTTTCTCTGGAGTTTGCTCCTAATCCAAAGGTCAGCAGTTGGAACCCACCAGTTGTGAAGCAATCAACAATCCCATGAAGATTACAGCCTAGGAAACCAATGGGACACTTCTATTCTGTCCTATAGGGTTGTTATGAGTCAGAATCAACTCAGTGGTATACAGCAATAATAAAAATAGGGAAACTATTATTGCGTGGTCACTATAGGTCAGACCAGACTCGACGGCACTTCACAAAAACAATTTACAATCTATACATTTCATAGAAATAAACTGAACTACACTCAACCAACATGACAAATTTAGTGGAATCTACAATAAGAATCACTCAAAATAAATAATAATCATTGTTCAGACTCAACAATCCTCTGTGAAAGGGACCATCATCCTTACCTCTTAATAGGGTTATGATGGGGTTTGAGAAGGTCTCTTTAATAACTTTTTGTCTTTTCCATTCCCCGAAACTGAAAGGATATAGGACCCAAACAGATGAAGATCAAATATCATCTTTATGACTGATAAAGGTATTGGAAAATATAGATTAGGTGTAATGACTAGATAGGTGTGCTGGCAATCTTTGCTCTCTCCCTCTTCAGGTTAACCTTTTCTTTCTTTTAAATGTTTTACTGTGAATTATGTGATAGTTTACATGGGAGAACATTAGCGTTACATTCATCCTATTGTATATCGTTTCATTGCCATAGTTACAATCCCCTCCATGCATCATCAACCAACCAAAGGGTATACCCTGCAAGCAAGCCTGACCCCCAGTCATCAGCACACAGCCCCTCTCCCTCTCTGGGTCTAAAGTTTCCAGCCACTCCATCTCTGCCTCCATCTCTGGCGTCACTGTTTCTCTCCACTCTTCTCCCTTGATGGTTCCAGGGACCTCTGCTCCTGAACTGCATAGTCACAATCACTTGCCTCCTTTCACTACAAACCGTCTACCTTCACATTTCCAACCCTCAGTCAGTCCTGATAACAATCACTCACCATTGTACCACAAGGGACCTATTCCTAGTTCCTTTCATCAGCCCTGCCCAGACAGATTGGATACTTGTTGTTGTTGTTGTTATTAGGTGCCATCGAGTTGGTACCGACCCATAGCAACCTTATGCACAGCAAAACGAAACACTGCCCAATCCTGGGCCAACCTCACTACTGTTGCCACGCTTGAGTCCATCAATGCTGTTACTTGGCCAATCCATCTCAATGGGGTCTTCCTCTTTTTTCTCTGACCCTCTACCTTACTAAACATGATATCCTTCTCCAATGAACGGTCCCTCCTGACAATATGTCCAAAGCATGAGCGATGAAGTTTGGCCATCTTGGCCTCATAAGAAGCACTCTGGCTGCACTTCTTCCAAAATGGATCTATTAGTTCTTTTGGCAGTCCATGGCACTTGCAATATTTTCCTCCAACACCATAACTCAAAGGCATCAATTCTTCTACGGTCCTACTCAGTGGTGATTCTACCTTCCTCCGCGCCCTCTGGATCTAGACTAACTCTTGAAAGCTTGTACGCCAGTCACTTCTTGCCTTTGTAGCCCCGTCCCCCCATTTTTTTCAGGTTAACCTTTGAGGAAGAACATTCAAGAGAAATCCTGGCCAGAATAACTGCCTTTTACTGGTCTAGGGCATAGAGACAGAGACCAATTCCCACATTGATGATAACTTTTTGGTCGATTGACTCCCCTTAATCAAATAATTGTGGTGCTGTGGGATAAAGCATTGAATCGCAAGGTCTTCTGAACCACAAGGTTGGCAGTTCAAACTCACCAGCTATTCCTTGGAAACCCTATACAGGGTTGCTATGAATCAGAATCAACTCTACAACACTTAACAACACTTAACAACACCAATCAAACAAAACAGACTAAAGGCAAATCAATATCCAATAAAGGAAAAACTCACTCCTCCAGGGACAGATTAAGAGATGGGCCAAGAGTTCAGCAGTGTTTTGTTTTCTGGATTTGTTTTATTTTTAGGCAAGTCCACTCTCCTAAAGACACTGCTATACTGCATATTTACACATTTCTTAGCCTATGTAAGACTGAGAGCCTTTACAATGTTTACTGATACTGATCAAACATTAAAATCCAAATATTTTACAAGCGTATACTAGCTAATAATAATGGAGTCCTGAAGTGGTGCTGTGGGATAAAGTACTGGACCTCAAGGTTGGTTTAAACTTCAAGGTCAGTGGTTCAAACTCACCAACCGCTCCTTGGAAACCCTATAGGGATAGCTATGAGTCAGAAAAGACTTGACGGCATTTAACAACAACAGCTAATAATAGCCTTTCTTCTGTTAACCAAGTTTTAGCATTCATTTGAATGTAAGGATGAAATTATAAGCAAACTATTGTTGTTAAGTGCTATTGAGTTGGTTCTGACTCACAGCGACCCTGAATAGGGTTTCCAACCAGTGGACTGGTGGGTTTCAACTGTCAACCTTGTAGTTGGTTAGTAGTCTAGTGTTTATCCTATAGCACCACACCAATACTCCAAGGAAATTACAAGAAAGAGAAAAAGCGCATTTTCTAGCTTTATTAGTTGTTGTAGTTGCTAAGCGACTTCGACTTGGTTCCTACTTATAGCGACCCTGTATAAGGTTTTCAAGGAGCAGCTGGTGGATCTGAACTTCCAACCCTGTGGTTAGTAGTCCAGTGCTTATCCTATAGCACCACACCAGGACTCCAAGAAAGAGAAATAAAGCACATTTTCTAGCTATATTAGTTGTTATTATTCCTAAGTGCCTTCAAGTCTTTCTTTCTCCTGAAGAACAGCTGGTAGAGTCGGACTGCTGACCTTGAAATTAGCAGCCCCACACACAACCCACTACGCTACCAGGGCTCTGCATCCTACAGTTGTTAAGTACCAGTGAAGCTGTTCCAACTCGTAGCGATAATATGTAGGATTTCTGAGGTTGCACATCTTTGCAGGAGTAGAAATTCTCATCTTCCTCCCGTGGAGCAGCTGGTAGGTTCAAAATGCTGACCTTGTGATTCACAGTTCAGTGCTTATGGTTGTTGCTGTTAAGTGCCATCAAGTCAGATCAAACTCATAGAGAGCTTGTATAGGGTTTCCTAGAAGCAGCTGATGGTTTGAACTGCCAACCTAAAATTTCAGATAGCTTAGTCTGTCACAATTTTAATTCAAAGAATTTAAAGTGAATGTGAAGTTACTTCTTAGACCTGGCCTGGATTCTAGTTAGAATAGAATTTCACAAGACTAGTGAAATGCTCTTGCTTGATGACCTCCACAATTTTAATCAAATAGTCAATTTTCAGAACTTATCTTATTTGAATTATTATCATATTTAGTCCCACTTTCTCATCTTTGAAATACATTCTGCCCTTAATCTGAAGGAGACTACCCTTTCTTGCTTTGCTTCTTACCTCACCAGCTACTCCTTCTTCATCTCCTTTGCTAGTTTCTCATCTCTCTCACTCTTAACATTTGGAATCCCCAAGACTTAGTGCCCATATCTCTTTTTATTTCCACGGCCTTAGTGAACGCATCAAGTTTTGCAGCTTCAAATTTTGCAAATTTCAAAACTTGCCAAGAGCTCCCAAATTTATTTCTACAGCCCAAACTTTTCTCCTTTCTCTTTGGAGTGTCAGACTTACATAAACTGCCTATATGCCAGCTCCACTTACATGTTTAACAGGCACTCAAAATGTTTCATAAAACCAAAACCAAATTCTTGGTTTCTCCTTTACCAAACTTGTTCCAAACCCAGGCTCCTCTACCTAATTAAGTTGTAGCTTCATTCTTTCAGTTACTAAGGTTAAAATCCTCACATTCCATATTCTTCTCATACCTCCCATTCAGATCATCAGTAAAACTGTGTCATCTTTATGCTTAAATTAAACCTAAAATCTCACTACTTTTCTACTTTTCTATCACCTCCACTACTACCACCCAGGTCCAAACCACAATTAATGAATGACCTACAGACTATTTTCAATGGATAACAAAGTGATCATTGCAAAATTTAAATCAAATCATGTCCCTCTTCTGTTCAAACACCAGCACACCCCAGACTCTCAACTTATAAATAAAAGCCAGAGTCTTCGCAAGAGCCTGCTACTGCTGCTGCTGCTACTGCATGTTGTCGAGTCCGTTCACAGGGTTACTAAGGCTGTAAATCTCTATGTGAGCAGAAAGCCTCACCTTTCTCCCATGGAGCAGCTGGTGGATTTGAACTACTGACCTTGCATTTAGCAACCCAATACATGACCCACTACACCACCAAGACTCCTTTTGCAAAAGCTACAAATGCTATAATTATCTGCTGTACAGGGTCGCTATGGGTCGGAACCGACTTGACGGCACTTAACAACAACAACAACAACAGCCCCCTTAGGACTCTCATTTCATCTCATACAACTGTCCTCCTCACTCACTCTGCTCCAGCTATTGGGTGCCTTGTAACTCCCTAAATGCTAAGGAAGCTGGTCTCAGGGCCTTTGCACTAAACTGTCTGATCTTCTTCTTTGATTACTCTTCTACCAGTCATCCACATGGCTCACTTGCTTCAGAGGCCTTCTCTAGCCACCTGACCTTTGTCTTTACTTGCTGGATTGCTTACTATCTGAATCCCCCTAGGTACTGAGGAGCAGTGGAGGTGGTATGAAAGTAGTCTGGTTCTGTATTTAAACATAAAGATGACAAAATTTTACAGATGATTTGAATGTGGGATATGACTCCTACTGAGAGCAGGCCAATTTTCAGTGCTTAAAGTCTGTTGTTGTTGTTAAGTGTCATTTTAAGTCATAAGGACCCATAACAGGGTTTCTGAGGAGTGGCTGGTAAGTTTGAACTGCCAACCTGTGGTTTAACAGCCCTGTGGTCCAGTGCTTATCCTACAGTGCCACACTCTAGTACACATTAAATAAATCTCTACTGAATGAACAACCAAAACTAATTATTACATAGAACCAGGTCACCACTCTAAGTAGGCTACTTCCTTTGTCCTGGACCCTCATGTATCTGGTTAGTCACTAAAAGTTTGTTTGGCTCTGGCTTGAAAAGCATACATTACTAATCTAGCCACCATGAACAAATGCCTACTTTGCCAGGAGACCACAAGAACTGTCTGGTGCCCAGGTACCATTACTGAACATTTTGATCAAAGATTTCATAAAAGAATCCTGATCAAAACGGGAAATTCAGAATATAATATCAAATTCTCATGGGCTCTAGACTTTCTGGAGTCACAGAGGCTATGTGAACCTCTTAAACTATTACCCTGAGGTAATCTTTAAACCAATTCAAAAATATTCCTGCTTTCTTAAAAACAAACAACAGGTTAGCTTCACTAGTTAAAAATGCCTGCCTTGAGCATTATGCTCTTTAAAACAAATTACCTTTTGTTGTTAAGTTCTGACTCATAGAGACCCTGCATAGGGTTCTTGAGGAGTGGGCTGGCGGATCTGAACCGCCAACCTTGCAGTTCAATGTTTATCCTACAGCGCCATATACAGAACTGTCTATATGGGATCAAATTAACAACAGCAATTTAAAAGATAGGACAGGATGCTTAGGAGCAAGTGAGTTTATGATAAAGGAGGAGGAATATTTCAGAAAAAGGTGAGACTGGGTGCACAACTTGAAAAATGCAAACTATGGCACAAAACTGTATGTGTTGAATTGGTGTATATTTTGCTGTGCATATTCTCAACAACAAAAACAAAGTAAATAAAAAGACACTCAAACAGGCTGCAACAGTTTCTATTAAGTATCTGGTTCCCTAAAAATTTTTCAAAGCAATTTAAAAGTCAATGTAAAGTACTTGTTACAATCAACTGAGCTGCTTAGAGAGATTAAGATTTCTGCTGGCATTCCTTCCAATTTCAGCAGTTGGGAAAGGCATACATACAGATTCAAACATTTTTTTCTGGATATTTCTCTTCTAATTCTACCTCAATATTGATTCTCCTCAATTATCTATGCTTCATTATTTTCCATTCACTGTACAAACAGTTAAGTGTTCTGGTTTTCCACGCTGCCTAATTAACTCGTAGTGGTTACGAATCCGGCTGCAAACCTTAAGGTCAGCGATTTGAAACTACCAGCATTCCGTGGGAGAAAGATGAGTCTGTCTACTCCTGTAAAGATTTACACCCTCGGAAACCCTGTACAGGGTCGCTATGGGTCGGAACCGACTCGACGGCACTTAACAATAACAAATTAACTCTGCAAATAAAATTGCATGAAATCATAAATGAAAATTCTGGGAGAGTTCACATACAAATGTAGATTTCTTAATCTAAATTTTAAACTACTGTAGGCCCATTTACTTAGAAGTTTTGACTTTCTGTAGTCCCTTGTTGTTGTTGTTGTTGTTAAGTGCCGTCGAGTCGGGTCCGACCCATAGCGACCCCTTAAAGGGGCTTAATTTTCCATGAAGAAAGCACGTTCCAGATCTTTGAGTGATTGTTGCTGAGTGCTGTTGAGTCCGTTCTGACTCATAAGGACCCTGAATAGGGTTTCCGAGAAGGGGTCAACTATCATTTCCACTACTAAAGGCATTCTTAAAAGTTAGTCTTTGGAGTCATACTTTCACAAATCATTTTTACACATATGATCACTGGAGTCCTGGTGTGGCGCCGTGGGTTAATGCATCAGACTGCAAAGTCGTTTGAACTGCAAGATCTGTGGTTCAAGCTCACCAGCTGCTCCTTGGAAACCCTATACAGGGTCGCTATGGGTCAGAATTGACTCGACGGTACTTAACAACAACATATGATCACTTACTTTAAAAATGAGATTTTTTTTTATGATCAGGAAATACCAAGTGACAGATCATAAACACATGAAAATGTAAAATGCTTGTATTTTATAAGTGTTACAAAATTATTAAATTCATTGTGCCACAGCAACAGAGCTATTTTATATTCAAATTGTTGCTGTTGTCAGTGCTGTTGATTTGGTTCGGACTCATAGAGACTCTGTGTAGGGTTTCCAAGGAGCAGCTGGTGGGTTTGAATCGCTGACCTTGCAGTTTGCAGTGCCATGCTTATCCTACAGTACTCCCAAGTTTCCATACAGGGTAAATTAAATAGCTCATCAAATTTAGGATAACCGGAAAATGTACATTTCATATCTAGGCCTGTGGACTCTACCTTTACTGACCATTGTTAGTAAGCTTTCAAAAAAAAAAAAAAAAATCATAACTATTCAGAGTATTCTACGAGGGCGTGCGTCAATCAGATCCTGTATAATACTAACTTCTTCACTCAATAAACCTAGAATTGGTAAAATGTCATCTTCTCCTTGGCACTGGGCTTCAGATAGAGACCTCTTCCCCCCAACCTCAGTAGTAAAAGTCAAAATAAAGGAAAAGAAAAAAGCGAAAAGAATGACCCTACCCCAACTAATTGGGCACCATATTAATTGGGCACCATATTAAGTGTACCTTTACTACCCAGAAAACTTGAAAACTGCTCCTCTGAGTTCCAGGACCAACTTGACAGAAACTTCAGTTTTCCCCAGATTTCCAAACTGTGTTAGGAATCCCTGTAAACTACAGTAAAATGTAAAAAAATAACCCTGATGCCAGCCAAAATGCATTTCTATCTTCCCGGAAAAGTAGCAGTTCAAATAAGAATATGGATAAGTGTAAATGGTGGTGGTTGTTAAGTGCAGCCAGACAGCTCCGACTCCAACTCACAGCGACCCTGGAAAGGGTTTCTGAGGAGCGGCTGGTGAGTTTGAACAGCTGACCTTTCGGTTACAATGCTTATCCTACAGGGCCACAATGGAAAGATGGGATTTTAGGTTGGAACACAGCTACCCTTTCCCATATGGAGGAGGGCAGGAAAGGGTAGGTGGGTGTAAAGGATCTACCCCCACCACCCTTCCTTCCTTCTTTAGCACAGCAGGGTGAAAAGCCATTGAATGCCAGAGGGAAGAGACGACTATCACCTTCCCAGGCTGGTGGCACCGTTCAGCTTGTCACTGAAACCGGAATTTGAGAAGTGGAAAAGGAGGTAAGCAGCTGGAGAAGGGCGGGCAGTTCCTTCCGAGGCCGAGGTTACGAGGAGTCCCTAGCGGACTGGGTAGAGGAGGGCAGCGGGAGCCAAAAAAGAAAAAGTCCTGACGCGTGTGGCTTGTAGGGAAGAAAGGAGACCAGAACCGTCCCACTCTCTCATTTCCGTCCGCACCCGCACGTTTTGTCCGGCCGGTCCCACTTACCTGCTGCACCCCGAGGAACTGGTAGAAGTTGAGCTGCACCTCCTCCACCAAGTCAAACAACTCCAGGTCTCCGCTCTCCCAGCCGCGCGCAGGACGCACGGCCGCCAGCAGCAGCAGCAGCAACAGCAGCGGTGAATATGGCTGTGGGAACTGCACAAGCCGGAATCGGCGGCGCTGAGGAAGCCAGTCGCAGAGAGCCGTCATCGCTCTAGGCTCGGAAAGGTCACTCGCCACACAGTGCCGTCGGCCGAGACCGGGGACGTGGCGGGCAGTGGGGAACCGTGCCTGTCAGTCAGAAACACAGTCAGCAGCACCAAAGCCGTCCGCCTGGCAGCCTGCCCCAGCAGGGAGGGCAAGATCGATGGCAGCGGGTGGGCCAGCAGACAGGCAGGGCAGCAGCTGGTTCTACCTTCTGGGGACCCTCACCTCCCGGCCTACAACAGCTGGAGAGTCAGCGCCGGCGCCGTGGTTGCAGAGGGGGGAGAGGCTTCCCTTCGCCTCAGCCTATCACTGTCCTAGTTTCCGGTGACATCACGTCTCCTAGCAACGGGAAGAGCAGACGGGACCGGAAGTTGAGAAGACCGGGTGCCCCAGATCTGGGCCTCTTAAGACACTCCAAAGCGTGCTGGAGCTGAGTATGCGTTTTCATAGAGACAAGGACAATTATAGACATCGCGCATCTACTTGGAACATCCTACGTATAACATTAGTTGGAAATAGCTTTCTACCCTGCCCCAGGTGTGTGAAGCTAAAAGCATATTTGAAACCGGATGTATTGATATGGCCTCTTGTTTCATAAATCCAAACCCACGGTCATTGAGTCGGTCTGTATAGGGTTTCCTGCAAAGCGGCAGATGGGTTTGAACTGCCAACCTCATAGTTAGCAGCCCAGTAGCTAGCTATTCTACAGTGTCACCAGGCTCCATAGTCCATGCATTTCATTATCATACAGCAAACATCTAGGAGTTGAACTCAGGGTCTAAGTGGGACAGATCTAATGAGTAGCAGTGGTTATGTGCGGTGGAGTCGGTTCTGACTCATAGCGACCCTGTATAGGGTTTCCGAGCCTGTAAATCTTTACCAGAGCAGAAAGTCTCATCTTTCTCCCACAAAGCGCCTCTAAAGATTACAGCTTAGAAAACCCATTGAGGCAATTCTGTTCTGTCTTAAAAGTTCATTGTTTGTTTGTTTTATTGTGGAGAAAATAAATATAGCACCATAATGCTAGTGAAATAAATTAGTCACACAAGGAAATAGGCCCATTTATATGAAACATCTAGAATAATCGCTGTAATAAGTTTTACTGAAATTAAAGTTTATTACTGATTACCAGAGATGGGCAAAGGAAGACACAGTGCTTGAGGACACTGAGCTTCTGTTAAGGGTAATGGAAAGATATGTTGATATGTTGTTAAGTGCCGTCGAGTAAATTCTGACCCATAGTGACCCTGAATAGAGTTTCCAAGGAGCGATTGGTGAGCTTGATCCACACCTTGCAGTTCAAACAACTTTGCAGTCTGACGCATTAGCCCACAGCGCCACACCAGGACTCCTTAAACAACATGGGGGTTAGGATTGCCAGATCCTAGCATAGTCAAAAATCTGTAACTTCTGTCTCCCAAAAAACTTGACTAATAGCCTACTGTTAACTTGAAGCCTTACCAATAACATAAACAGTCGATTAACACATATTTTGTATGTTATATATATTATACATACTGCACCCACATAAAAGCACCCATGTATAAACCAGTTGCCATGAAGTCAATGGAAACTGAAAAAGTATTTCACAAAAAGTGCAGCAATGGCTTCATAAATTTTTCTTTTTTTATAATGATCCTTACACTGGATTTATTTATCTTAAAATAGTGTGCAACTACACTGCAGACCTCACTCTACAGTGCACATTAAGCATTTCATCATTTTCTTGTAATGTCATGATTTTTCTTTGCTTCTTGGGAGTACTTCCAGCATCAGTATTAGCACTTCCTATTGATCCCATGGTGTTATTAAAAGTTTACACTATTATAGTAAACACGATGAAGAATATGTGATGAAGAATATGTGAGAATTGCTAGAGATCACTTTTTAATGCTCTATGCAATTTACTGGAGAGACTAACTGTTCACACAGACATGATAAACATCACACTTTTTTTGGGGGGGGGGGGTTTAAAATCTCCATATAAGTGGGCCCATGCAGTTCAAACCTGTGTTGTTCTAGGATCAGTTAATGGCAGTGGTTGAACAACATGATGAACATAACTGAAGTCACTGAACTGTACAGGTTAATATTGTTGAAATAGCAAATATCTTGTTATAAATATTTACCACAATTTAAAATACACACACACACACATATATATAGTATAGCAGAATGTTTGCTAATTCAACATTTTTTCACATGTACAATTAAGAAACATTGATTCAATTCCTCATACTGTGTAGCCATTACCTCTATCCATTAACAGAAAAAGCATTGCTTCTAAGTAAGACTCCCTCTTCACCCCTCCCTCTCATCACTGTTAGTCACTCAATCACTCATAAACGTTGGTCTCCATACATTTGCCTATTTTAAATAAGTGGGATCATACAGTATTTATCCTTTTGTGAGAGACTCATTTCATTCAGTATAATGTTTTCAAGATTCATTCATGTTATATATAGCATGCATCAGGATTTCATTTCTCTTCATGGCAGAGTAATATTTCATTGTATGTGTGGAACCACCTTTTGTTTATTGGATTATTGCTGGGCATTTGGGTTGTTTCCATCTTTTGACTATTGTGAGTAGTGCTGTACTGAACACTGGTGTGCAAATTTCTGTTTGTGTTATTGCTTTCAATTCTTTTGGTTATATACCTACTTTGGAGATTGTGTGAGGTCTGTTTTTAAAGACATATAAGCTGAAAAAAATTCTGTTTCCCACCAACATGACACCTTTGAGTTTTACATTGCTTCTTTTCAGTCTATTTTTTAATTCATATTTTCCTCCATTACTATGGCTTTATCTTTTCTGGCTCCCTACTCTTATTGAGGTAGATGTTATGGTTAGTTGCTGTTGAGTTGATTTCAATTCATGGTGACCCCCCATATGTGAAAAGTACAATTGCTCCTTAGGATTTTCAAGGCTGTGACCATTTGGAAGCACACTGCCAATCCTGTCTTCTAAGTTGCCTCTGGGTGGGTTTGAACCAGCCACGTTTGTCTGCTACTATAATACTTCAAAACTACAACGAGATACCACTTCACCCCTATTAGAATGGCAATGATTTTAAAAATTTTTAAAGGAAAACAAGGTTGCAGAGAAACTGGGACTTCATCCATTGCTGGTAGGGATGTAAAATAGTATAGATGCTATGGAAAGTTGGGAAAATCTGTTGCAAAACATGTCACTTTGAGGACAAAGGTGCCTGAACCAAGCCATGATGTTTTCCAATGCCTCATATGCATGTAAAAGCTGGACAATATTTGAAAACTGGAGAAGATTGGATCCATTTGAATTATGGTGTTGTTGAAGAATATTGATTATACCATGGACTAAAGAACTAACAACACAGTTTTGGAAAAAGTAAAGTGGGATTGCTCCTTAGAAGTGAGGATGACAAGACTTCAGCTCACATACTTTAGACATCAAGTTATCAAGAAGAGCTAATCCCTAGAGAAGGACATCATGCTTAGTAAAATAAAGGGTCGGTGGAAAAGAGGAAAAGTCTCAACAAGATGGAGTGACACAGTGGCAGCAACAGTAAACTCCAACAACAATTGTGAGGTGATGCAGGACCTAGTGGTGCTTCGTTCTGTTGCACATAGAGTCCTTATGAATCAGAACTGACTGGAGGGCTTCTAACAACAACATAGCTCAGTAATTTGCTTGTCCAAATACCTACTCAACAAACTTATATCTAGTTGACAAAGGTTAGCAAATTATTAGTTTTTGGAAGCACCTCTTTGGAAAAGAATCCCTTTCGTATTGCACAGGTCCATCCTCTCAGCTATCCAAAAGTAGACCATTACTCTGAAAAATTTTAAAAACAGAAATGAAATAATGTGAAGCAATTACCAGTCATTTATATGGAAAAATGTTTTGAGCAGTCTCAGACTCACAAAATAATTTACCAAATAACACGTAGAACCTAAAATAACACTAACATATAGTGTTCACAGTTCAAACTATGGTGCCTTCAACATGAGTATAGTTCCTGGGGAAGGAGCTTGGCAATGCTACTCTGGATGCTCTGTGTGCATACTGCCTTTCTAATGACTTGCTGCCAAGTAAATGCTGAATGCTAGTTTTTGTTTTGCCTCTTTTTTTTTTTTTTTCATAAAAACAAAAATCCTCTTTGGATTTCTGGCAGTTACTGAAAACAGGTACAATTGTAGGTATTTTGTATAAGTGAAGTAGTATAAAGGAAAACTTTTGAAAAGCAGGGATATCAGTACTGACTTTCAATCATTTTGAAGTTCCTCATAAGTTAATTCAGATATTCTTCATAATAAATAATTCAGCTTTATGTTAGTCCTAATACACAAACATTATGATTTCATTTTGCAAAACGTGCTATTTTACTCAAATAATCTCATAGTGAATATGAACAGAGATTTTAGAGCCAGATGGATTAGATTTGAATGCTAGTTACCCTTTACTAACTGAGAGAGCTCTATGTCTCAGTTTCCTTATCTGTAAAACTCATTTAATCTCTGGTAGCGTAGTGGTTACGAATTGGGCTGCTAATCTCAAGGTCAGCAGTTCGAAACTACCAGCGGTTCTGCGGGAGAAAGATGAGGCTTTCTGCTCCCATAAAGGTTTACAGCCTTGGAAACCCTATGCAGGGTCACTATGGGTTGGAATTGACTCAACGGCACTTAACAACAAGGCATAAGACTGTTCTGGGGGTTAACTGAGAAAATTGGTGCCTGGAATATAGTAATAGGAGTCCTGGTGATGCTGTGGGTTAATGGGCTGGACTACAAAGTTGCTTTGAACCGCAAGGTCAGTGGTTCGAGTTCACCAGCTGCTCCTTGGAAACCCTATACAGGTTGCTATGTGTTGGAACCAACTTGACAGCAGTTAACAACAACAACATTTAGTAATTGCTATTTATATGTTAAGGAACATAAGCATAGTGGTTATGAGTCGGGCTGCTAACTCAAAACTACCAGCCATTATACGGGGGAAAGATGAAGCTTTCTTCTTCCTTAAAGATTTACAGCCTCAGAAATCCTATGCAGGGTCCCCATCAGTCAGAACTGACTCCACAGCACACCACCATTTATATGTTACTTATCATTTTGTGGGAAGTCTTCATCTATGTTGCACTAATCTTATTTTTAAATTTTTTGATGTTATCTCTGGTAGCGTAGTGGTTACAAATTGGGCTGCTAACTTCAAGGTCGGCAGTTTGAAACTACCAGCGGTTCCGCGGGAGAAAGATGAGGCTTTCTGCTCCCATAAATATTTGCAGCCTCGTAAACCCTGTCTAGGGTCACTATAAGTCAGAAACGACTCCACAGTACGTAACAACAACAACAATCCTTTAAGGTATTTGTTATTAAACTTAGCCCATGTTTGCCAACTTCAGCAGAAATTTATCCAATTATTTGTTTGCCTAGAAGAATGGGAGGCAAAACTGTCTTCACAATATAATGACTGGTTCTAAAAGATAGATTCTTTTTTAATGGCATTTTATTGTGGTTTTGGTGAAGGTATACACATCAGTTTAATTCCCATTCAACAATCTACACAAGTTGTTCCATGCGTGACATTGATTACATTCTTCACCGTGTGTAAACATTCTCATTATTGCTGTGCTGTTTCCATTAGTCTAGTTTCCTTGCTCCCTTACCTTTGGTTTAAGTAATTGTTGACCATTTGGTCTCATATAGGTGATTTTTTTAAAGCAGCACAGTACTTGTGGGTGATATTCATTTTTTTTATTTATATAGTCAACTTGTTATCTAGCTACAAGGTGACCTCAGGGGTGAGTTTTGGTTTGGTTGAATAATTTTGTTCCAACCATAAAACATATTACTTGAGGTTTTCTTGCTAAATTCAGTTTAAGGTTAAACAACAGATACTGAATTAAAAGCATGAACGCCAACTGAACAAAGGGATGGGAAAGTATTCAACTTTTTTTTTTTATTATTAATTAAATGTTTTTATTTTGCATTGAGTGAAAGTTTACAGGGCACATCATCAGCTTCGCATTCAACCATTCATATAGCTTGTTTCATTACATTGATTATTATCCCCGCTATATATCGTCAGTTTACAGTGTTTCTCTCTATCCTCTTTAGCTTTTTTTTTTTTTTTGGATGGGGAAAGTATTCAACTTTTAATCACTAAAGATTCATTGGCCATTATTTTCCTAATCTGAAGTAGTTCTGTGTTTTCTGATAATGATGACTTTTGCTTTACATAGACTTTAATGTGTCACCTTAAAATCCATAATAAAATTTCTCTTTTCTAATGTCTTTCACAGGGTCGCTATGGGTTGGAACCGACTCGATGGCACTTAACAACAATGTCTTTCACAGTTCCAGGATTACAACTAATGTTTTAAAGCTTTCTTATAGCTCACTTGAATCACTTCTTTTAAATCTGAAAATTAGTTCTTCCCTTTTTTCCTCTCAACCAATTTGTATATACTCTCCTACAGATTCTTCAATTCAGTCTGAGCACAACACCGTTGTATTTTCCTCACGTACAAAGGCTCCAATTAATCTGCAAAAGAAAATTTTAACAGAACTCTTCATCATTTATTCTTTCAGGCTGAACAGCTTGCTTTCTGCATTCTGCCTTTGAACCCTAATCTTGTTTGTGATGCCAAATTGGAACACAAAGAAAAACAGTACAAAGTTGCTGTTCATCTCAATCAACATATCACTCTTAAGGCATTAGTTTACATATAAGACTTACAGGCCTCATAAATGTCTATTATTAAATTTACTAACAGCAGGTAGCATTTTTAGAGTATTGAATTGCCAATGTGATCAACATGGAAATGAATTGAGATAGATTAAGGAAAATATAGTTTCAAATGGTAAGGTATGGGAAATTTAAATTTATTGTCCTAAATATAGCTGCTGAATAACACCCATTTTATTAATCCATGTGGCCCAGCTTACCCCCCTTCCCCTTCCACCATGTAACTCTCTATTGTTTTTATTTAGCACTGAAGGGCTGTTTCTTAGCCCAAGATTCCATAATTAAAGTCTTTTAATTAAAAAAAAATATATTAAATAATAATAATTTCACCACCAGGGGGCAAAGATCATTTTTAAACACAAAGGATATTGTTAACTCTCTGAAGATGTTATCTTGTGTTAACATAGCTTTTTTTTTTTTTCCTTTTTAAGAGTTCCAATAGCTTCAAAGGGAGCTGATTTTAACATAAACTTGTAAGTTTAAGGAAGAATCATGTTTATCTAAGAAAAATTGTACATAATACTATTAGCCAGATGCCCTTTTAAACACTATAGTTTCTAGGTGCTTAAAATGAACTTCTCTACTCCTTTTTCTCTTTTCTGTCATATATTTGTACATGACAAAGAAAACATATAACTGAACTTTTGAGATGCTAATCTAGTCTTTTATCTATGGTAAACTTAAATTGCTTTTAGTGCAGCATATTTTTGACCAGTGGTTTCCTAATTATGTATTTCAGCTCTGCTTTGATAAGTAACTGAGATTAACTCATATACTCCAGTCTTTTTTCTTCCTTCTAAATTCAGACTCATCAACTTTTTCTATTAATGCTTTGCTACTTGTTAATTTTACAACTGTGAAATGATATTAATAACTGATAAGATATCAAATCACAAGCTATCTCTTTTGAGACCTGAATATCACTGAAATTTATAAAGTGCCAGCATTGTAAATAACTAATAAACTATAAACAATGAGATGGACCAAACACAATTGCAGCAACAATGGACTCAAATATAACAATTTTGAGGATGGTGCATGACCAGATTGTGTTTCCTTCTGTTGTGCATGGGGTCTCTCGATGGCACCTAACAACAACAAACAAACATTGTTAATATACTACAGCATTATCCAGAATCAGTGGGAATCACTTAGGGCAGTCCCACATGCATACATCTTATATTCGAAAATCTCAGGATATTATTTTGCTTTGTAACTATGGGGAAGAAAATCTGGTTTTGGAAAAAAACCTCAGAAGTGAAGAAGGTTAAGCATTTGGCCTCTAACTGAAAGTCAGCAACTCAACCCTCCAGTCACTGCCAGAGAAAGATAGTGGTGGTGTGCCATGGAGTCAGTTCTGACTCATAGCAAAGCTGTATAGGGTTTCTGAGGCTGATTCTCTACACAAATTATTGAATGATGCAGAAAGAATCAAGAGAAGATGGAAGGAATACACAGAGTCACAGTACCCCCCCGCCAAAATGGTTAATGTTAACCATTTCAAGAGGTAGCATATGATCAAGAGCCAATGATACTGAAGGAGGAAGCCCAAGGTACATTGAAGGAATTGGCAAAGAACAAGGCACCAGGAATTGATGGAATCAAAATTGAAATCTTTCAAGAAAGTGAGGTGGCACAAGAGGCACTCACTCATCTCTGCCAAGAAATTTGGAAGACAACTATCTGGCTGACTGATTGGAAGAGATCCATATTTGTGCCCATTCCAAAG
>NW_006408655.1:7085058-7102364 GCF_000296735.1 Chrysochloris asiatica
AAAAAAAAAAAAAAAAAGTATCTGGAGTATTATTTAGTACAGCTATTTAGAACTGCAGTTTTTCAACATGTCTGGTAAAGTTGATGATGCACAAACTCTAGCAATTCTAGTAATGAGGGTTCCAGTTCACACATATGTGGGTTTACTCCAAGAAAGACATGTTTAGACACATCTTTGCCATCAGTGGATGGCTGCAAGCAAATTCTGTCAGTAATACACTTATTTTAGTCTTGTTATGGTGCCTTCGAAAACAAACATACAAACAAACCAATTCAATTAAATAGTGGCTTTTTTTTGGATTCCAAAGGGGTAATCTTGATAGATTTTCTCAAATGACAGAGGACAATGATAGGGCTTATTCTGAACTAGTCTCAAGAAAATAGAAAACTGTATTGGTGACAAAAAATTTGGGAAAGTTGTAGCAAGGGTTGTTTTTTTTTTTTTTTTAATTTGTTTTTAAACACTACAATGTACCTGCTTATTCTTTAAGGGTAGTAATAGCTTTCCTCTGAGAATTTTGTTGGGAAACTTTATCCCATCAACCCTACAGCCCTTCAGACTTCTTTTTGTTACCCAAACAAAGAACATTTAAAGGACCATTATTTGAATCTCTCTAGGATTCCAAATCTGCCACTTTTACGTGATTAACTCCAAGAGCTTAGACTGCTTCATGATAGGGTTAGACAGTGGGAAACACCACCTTCAGAAGTATGTAGACTAGGTGGAGGATATATTGAGAAACAATTGCTCCACATTTTGATATTTTTGTTTAATAAAGGTTTCTATAATTTTATAGCAGTAGGTTTTGGCTTACCCTCAATTCTGAGGAACTTTTCTATATGTGCTCAAAGAAATATGTGTAAGGATGTTCATTGTAGCTTTTTATAATGGTAATGATTGTAAAACTGTAATAAACATCCATCAACAAAAAAGGAATATTAATAAATAATAGTTCAATCTTACAATACTGCTGTTGTTGTTAAGTACCATGAAGTCGGTTCCGACTCATAGTGACCCTGCACAGGGTTTCCAAGGCTGCAAATCTTTATGGGAGCAGAAAGCCTCATCTTTCTCCCACAGAACAGCTGGTAGTTTCGAACTGCCGACCTTGAGGTTAGCAGCCCGATTCATAACCACTACGCTACGAGAGCACCTATGTTGTTGTTATTGTTGTTAAGTGCCACTGAGTTGGTTCCGACCCATAGTGACCCTATATAGGGTTTCCAAGGAGCAAATGGTGAGCTCAAACTGCCGATCTTGCAGTTCAAAGGGCTTTGCAGTCTGGTACATTAACCCACAGCACCACACCAGGACTCCTATAGAAAGTTAAAATGACAAAAATACTATTTGCATTAAAATTGATAAATCTCAAAATCAGAATGTTGTGCATAAGAAAACATGTTGTTGTTAGGTGCCAATGAGTCAGTAGCAACCCTATGTACATACAACAGAATGAAACATTGCCTGGTCCCTGCCAAACTCATAATAATTGCTATGTTTGAATTCATTGCTGCTGCCACTGTGCCAATCCATCTCACTGGGGGTCTTCCTCTTTTTCTCTGACTCTCCATTTTACCAAACATGATATCCTTCTCCAGGGACTGGTCCCTCCTCACAATATGTCCAAAGTACGTGAGACAAAGTCTGGCCATCCTGACTTCAAAGGAGCATTCTGGTTGTACTTCCAACACAGACTGGTTTGTTCTTTTGGCAGTTCATGGTACTTTTAATATTCACCTCCAACACTGTAACTCAAATGCATCAATTCTTCTTTGGTCTTCCTAATTCACCATCTAACTTTCAAATGCACATGAAGTTATTGGAAATACCATGGCTTAGGTCAGGCACACCTTAGTCCTCAAACTAACATCTTTGCTTTTGAACACTTTAAAGTGGTCTTGTGTAGAGGATTTGCCTAATGCAATTTGTTGTTTGATTTCTTGATTGCTGCTTTACCTGAGTGTTGATGGTTGATCCAAGCAAAATGAAGTCTTTGACTTTGCATTTAGAAGTTCAGTGCTTATCTGACAACAAAATTGTTTTGTAAAATCTTTTCACATTGAATTATAAGATTGTTAGTAACTGAGTAGAAGTCTTTTTATTTTTCTCTGTTTCTTTTAATTACTATTGAATTTTCAAAACAGTATTGATATAGGTTCACAAATACTGATAACCATAATTGTTGTTGTTAGGTGTCATTGCGTCAGTACCAACTCACAGTGACCCTATGCACAACAGAGTGAAACACTGCCTAGTCCTGGGTCAACCTCATAATTGTTACCATGCTTGAGCCCACTGATGCTGCCACTTTGCCAGTCCATCTCACTGGGGTTCTTCCTCTTTTTCTCTGACTCTCCACCTTACCAAACATGATATCCTTCTCCAGTGACTGGTCCTTCCTGACAGTATGTTCAAAGTATGAGAGATGAAGTTTGGCCATCCTGGCCTCCAAGGAGCACTCTGGCTGCACTTCTTCCAACACAGATATGTTGGTTCTTTTGGCAGCCCATGGCACTGTCAATATTCTCCTCCAACACCATAACTCAAATACATCAATTCTTCTATGGTCTTCCTTATTCACTGTCCAGCTTTCTCATGTATATGAGATTATTGAAAATATCATGGCTTGGGTCAGGTGCACCTTAGTTGTCAAGCTGACATTTTTGTTTTTCAACACTTTAAAAAGGTCTTGTGTAGATTTGCCTAATGCAATTTGTTGTTTCATTTCTTGACTGCTGCTTCTAAGAGTGTTGATGCGTGATCAAGAAGAATGTCAACTAGCAACTTCAGTCTTATCTCCGCTGATAAGAATGTTGTTTATTGGACTTCCTGTTCTGGCAGCTGCTGACGCAGAGTCAGGTGGGACAGGCTCCGTGGGGGAGGGACGAAAACCCAGAGAAGCTGCTCTCACAGGATAGCTCCTGAGCTCTGGATCTAGCATACGGTGCAAGGTGATAGATTCCCACACATGCCAGTGAAAAAAATCATGGTATAAAGGAAAATATTGTGATTTAGAAAATGTTCTAGGTGCGGGACTCCCTCTGTGGCCACACCACCCAGGCAAAGGTCAGAGGGCGGGACTACAGCCAAACCAGCACAGGGAACCAGCGTTAAAAGTGGTGCAGTGACGTTTGCAAAAGGTGGTGTGCGTGGTGGGGGGGATGCTACACATTTTTTCAACCTCTTCCCTGTCACATGTTCTTTGCCCAGCCTAGACAACTTCAGGTGGGCGAGTGCACACCCCCAGAAAAGGGGTCCAGCATTGAGCCCACAGTTTTTCCCATGGCACAGAGAGAAAGAGCCCTATTGTAACTAAGGGCAAATTCTTTGGCAGCTGCTTATGACATCAGCCTCTGTGTTGCAGCCCTAAAATTAATTTGCGCAGGACCCTTTACTCCAGCATATCCAGCAAGAAAAAAGCAGGCCTGTCAGGCCTGACAGACAAACCATATGAACAATTCGTAAAACCCCAACATAGAAGGACACAATTATCTAGAGAATTGTGCTGTGCACACGCAGTTACCTAACTGACCTTCAGACACAAAAATAGTAGACAGTCTTTCTCCCATTAACTTCTCAATATCTATATACGCACCTCTACGGTGGTGAGTAGAGGAGGGACCTGGGTGAGCGGACATCCCCACCCACTGCTGGAGGCCTCTATGGTGCACACACACTGCCTGTGTAGCAAGGTGATTGGATAGTCAGTCACAGTTTTATTTTTGTTTCAAAGTGGTGGTTTCTGTCCCTGCTTTTATATTGCTTCTGGTTTTGGTCCTTTTGACCACACACTTTCCCTGGAGGTGGAAGCTTTTTCTCCCTACATTATCCAAGAAGAGACAGCAATCATGGCCATATAGCCAAGCTATAAGCATACCCCATAATATTCCACCATTGAGACAAGAGCCAATAATAGCTGCAAAGCATTACATGGGAAATGGGATCATATCCACCAAGTGACACCCAGTAAACTTAATAACAGAGCAACAAACATCCATTTAAGCATTAAAAAACTCACATAACTACTGGAAATGACCAATAAAACACAACAAAAGATCTCAAAACATGTCCTAAAACAGAAAAGGGTAACTGAGACAAAGGAGCTGGAGATAGACAAAGGCTCCTCAGAAGAGGAAGACTGGGTGTTGGATTTGCCTGAGAAGGAATTCAGAGGAATTATATGGAAATAAATTCAAATGCTCTGAAAAGGGATGGAGGAAAACAAGGAGGAAGTCAGGAAAGTACTACAAGAGCAATCAAACAAGAGCGATACAGCATGGGAAACAATTCAAAACCTGCAAAAAGAGGTCCATATGATTAATAATAAAATATCAGAAATGGACAATACACTGAAAGTGGAAAGGAGCAGAACAGAAGAGATGGAAGCCAGAACCAGCAAGCTGAAAGACAAATCTCTCAATACTGCTAAGATAGGAGAGCAAGCAGAAAAAAGGATTAAAAAAAATGAAAAGAGTCTAAGATTCAGAGTGGATAACATGATGAAGAACAACTTAAGAATTATTGGCATTCCAGAACAGGAAGAATCAGAGAAGTCCACAGAGGAGATAGTTGAAGAGCTTCTGGAAGAAAATTTCCTTAGCATCTTGAAAGATGAGAAGATAAATATTCAAGAAGCCAAATGTACCCCAGCAAGGATAGACCTCAAACGAAAATCACCAAGACATATACTAATCAAGCTCTCCAAAATCAAAGACAAGGAGAGAATCCTAAACACGGCCAGGGAAAAGAGAAGTGTCACTTACAAAGGCAAGCAAATCAGATTAAGCTCTGACTTCTCAGTAGAAACCTTGCAGGCAAGAAGGCAATGAGGAGATATACAAAACCCTAAAAGATAAAAACTACCAACCAAGAATCATCTATCCAGCAAAATTTTCAATCAAATACGATGGTGCAATCAAAGCATTTCAGAATAAACAGAATCTAAGAGATTTTGTCAAAACCAATCCAGCACTTCAAAACATCCTAAAGGGGAGTTCTTTGGATTGAAAACCAACAAGAACAGACAGCAACCAGAGATTGACAGGTGTGGCAATACCACCTGAAAATCAGACAACAGATAGCAGAGTTCAGAACAGAACAAAACTACAACAACGAATTCAAAGGAGCTGGGTGGTCAACTGAAAATCAAAATAATATCAATGTCAAAGAAGGGAAAAATGTAGGAACAGAGATCAAGGTGGTGAGGAGGCCTGGTAGATTACAGGATACAATAGACTGTCTTAAATGGAGAGAAAAGTTAGTAGACTATAAGGTAACCCCAAAGAAAGATAATACTTCACAACTTACCATGAAAATGAACTTCCAAGCAGAAAAAGCAAACATGAAAACTAAGAAGAAACTGACAAGAAATAGCACAAAACCCACAAACTCAGCACAAGAAGGCATGCAGAACAAAGGAACAAACAACACTACCAAAAATTAACATAAAGGCAGCAATTAATTCTACCTATCGATCATTATATTGAATGTCAATTGATTGAATACACCAGTGAAGAGACAGAGAGTGGCAGCCCCTTCAATATGCTGCCTGCAAGAGACACACCTTACACACCGAGACAAAAGCAGACTAAAAGTTAAAGGATGGAAAAAAATATACCAAGCTAACTGCAACAATAAACAAGCAGGAGTGGCAATACTAATCTCGGATAAAGTAAAATTTAAGAGAAAAACCAGCATAGAAGATAAAGAAGGACACTAGCTCATGATCAAAGTGTCAATTGAGCAAGATGATACAACCATAATAAACATCTACGCTCCCAAAGAAAAAGCACCAAGATATATGAAACAAATCTGACTAGAAATGAAGAAAGAAATAGATAAATCTACAATTATAACGGGAGATTTTAATATACCACTTTCAAAAAGGAACAGAACAACCAGAAAGAAACTCAACAAAGTTACAGAGTAACTACACAATACACTCAACCAACTTGACCTCATAGATGTGTACAGAGCATTCAACCCAACAACAGCACAATATACATTCTTCTCCAGTGCACATGGAACATTCTCCAGAATTGACCATGTGTTAGGTCACAAAGCAAGCTTCCATAAATTTACAAACATTAAAATACTACAAAGCATCTTTTCAGACCACAATACTATAAAACTAGAAATCAACAAAAAGAATACAAAGGAAATACAGTCAAATACAGGGAAACTGAATAACACCCTGCTGAAAAGTGACTGGGTAAAAGAAGAAATTAAAAGTGAATTCATAAAGTTCCTAGAAACAAACAAGAATGAAAACACAACATACCAAACTCTTTGGGACATGGTGAAAGTGGTGCTGAGACGACAAATTTATTGCTATAAATGCACACATCCAAAAAGAAGAAAAAAAACAAAATTAACACATTAACACAGCATCTCCAAAATTAGAAACAGACCAAGAGAGGGAACTTACAGTTACCAAAAGAAAAGAAATAATAAAGATAAGAGCAGAAATAAATGAGATGGAAAACAGAAAAACTATAGAAAGAATCAATAGGACATGAAGCTGGTTCTTTGAAAGGATTAATAAAATTGACAAATCTAACAAAAGAAAAGAGAGAAGACACAAATAACTCACATTAGAAACCACATGGGTGATGTCACAATGGAACCAAATGAAATCAAAAGGATAATAACAGAATACTATGAAGAGCTGTACTCCAACAAATTTGAAAACTTAGGAGATGGATACATTTTTAGAAAAACACGACCTACGTAAACTCACACAGAATGAAGTAGAAAACTTGAACAGACACATAAAAGAAGAAGAAATTGATCAGGTCTTCAAAAAACTCTCAACCCAAAGAAGTCCAAGCCCAGATGGCTTCACTAGTGAGTTCTACCAAACATTCAGGGAAGAGCTGTCATCAATTCTACTCAAATTACTCCAGAATATAGCAGAGGATGGAAAACTTCCTAATACTTTTAATGAAGCCAGCATAACCCTCATACCAAAACCAGGGCAGGACATCATTAAGAAAGAAAACTATAGACCAATATCCCTCATGAACATAGACACAAAAATTCTCAACAAAATCCTAGCCAAAAGAAGCCAGCACCACAGCAAAAAAAAAAAAAAAATATATATATATATAAATAAATAAAATAAAAATAAATAAATAAATAAATAAATATATATATATGTATATATCATGAGCAAGTGGGTTTCATAAAAGGGATACAAGGATGGTTCAACATTAGAAAAATGATAAGTGTAATCCACCATATAAATAAGAAAAAAGGAAAAGAATCACATGATCATGTCGATTGATGCAGAAAAGGCATTTGACAAAATCCAACATCCATTCCTGATAAAAACACTCAACGAAGTAGGAATTGAAGGGAAATTCCTCAACATAATCGAGAACATATATACAAAACCAATAGCCTACATCACTCTCAATAGAGAGAAACTGAAAGCCTACCCTTTGTGAACAGGACCAGACAAGGATGTCCTTTGTCCCACTCCTTTTCAATATTGTTTTGGAAGTATTTGTCAGAGCAGTGGATTTGGTTTTTGCTTTTTTGACCCGAGTGCACTGTTGTTATTATGTGTTGCCAAGTTGGTTCCTACTCATAGCAACCCTGTATAGGATTTCCAAGGAGTCGCTCATGAGTTTGAACCACCTACCTTGTGGTTGAAACTGATCTTGCAGTCCAGTGCTTTATTTCACAGTGCTAAATTAGGGCTCAACAAGAGTGTATTGTTGTTAAGTGCTATAGAGTCGATTCTAACCCATAGCAACCCTGTATGGGTTTCCAAGGAGCAGCTGGTGAGCTTGAACCACCAATCTTGCAGTTCAAAAGACTTTGCAGTCTGACACATTAGCCCACAGCGCCACACCATTAGAAGGTTCAAAATACTAAACAAGCATGGAATTTTAATCTTATAGATATATTGATAAATGTAAATTAGACTTACTAATAAAGTTTTTTGCTGTTATAACTAACTATAGGGATATTTTTATTAAAAAACAAAAGCTGTTGAAATATCAGGCAAAAATTTTATAGAAGGGTGGTAATTTGGTGTCACCCCTTACGACAGTGTCACCTGGTATGGTTTCACCCCTTGCATCCTCCTAGTGGTATCACTATACCATGGGTGACCCTGCTCGCTTAGCTTCTAGTATCTTATACTGGCTTAGCTTCTAGTATCTTATCAGTATACAAGCCACAAATAATTTGTTTTTAAAAATTGTCCTTTTAACTGCTGGTGGGTTTGAACCACCCACCTTGTATTTGGCAGTCCAGTACTTATGCTATTGCTATTTAGAGGTGGAGAAATAAAATATAAGCTTTACTATTTGAGAAAAATGGAGTCTCCTCAGAGCCACCAGGAGTTCTATAGGGATTTTAAGAAAGACAGGTCCAAATTATATCTAGAATGGAAATCTTCATTTATTTATTTTTGTTATGATTGTTCAAATGGAAGTTGTAAATTGCCACAAAAGCCAACTTAATAACTAATATTACCTCAATACCTACAAGTGACAAGCAACTATAGTTCATGGAATGTAAAGAGGAAAAAATCCTTTACTTTTGTGATATTACCAAGTGAAGCGGGGTCTTATGCTATATTTATATTTTCTACATTACCCATCACTTTAAACAAATCAATTATTTTCTTCTCACCATGAAAAAAAAAAAAGACCTTTTATTTTATTCTCCCATTCAAAGACCTTGAGGAGCTCTGTATAACATTAGAAGTCCTAACCCACCTCTCCATTATCTCAGACGCATCATTGATAGTTAACATTTTATTTATGGAGGACCTGGGGTAGATGTGGAAATGCTGTTGATAAGCTGTATCACCTTAGAGAAGTGACTTAGGCCCTTTCAACTTCATTTTTTTTTTTCCCTTCTAATCTGGAAGTGGTGATTATATCTACCTCACAGAATTTCTGGAAGGCTTAAACTGGACAAGGATGCATTTAGTAAATCACTTATTTTCTCTTTTTTCCTTTGGAGTCTTTAATTTGGCTGTTTCTCCAAACGCACAGATAGACCTGATCTGCTGACTTTTTGGTCTATGTCACTTCTTTAGCACACACTATTTACTGTCTTGTCTATTATCTTTTTATGTGTATACATGTTATCTTCCATACCAAATTATCAGTTCTCTAAGGGCTGAAGTCTTCTTTGTCCCCATGGCATGCTGTAATACAATGCTTTGCTATTGCTGTTGGTGTTGTTAAGTGCAGTTGAGCCAGTTCTGACTTATAACAACCCTATATAGGATTTCCAAGGAGCAACTGGTGGGTTTGAACCACTAACCTTGTGGTTAGCAGTCCAGTGCTTGTCCTACAACACCACACCAGGACTCTAATACAATGCCTTAAGCAAACAAAAAACAAACCCATTGCTATCAAGTTGGTTTTGAATCATAGTGATCCTGTAAAGGGTTTCCAAGGTGGTAAATCTTGTAGTTAATAATATGGTAAATGTTTAATCAACATTCACTTTTTAATTGCTTGATACAATGATTGACTTCATTGCCTGATACACAATGCTTTGAAGATGAGTGTTTTGATTTTTTTTTAAAGGTTGCTTCAAATCCATGGTATTCCATTTGGTCAGAAGCAAAAGTGCTCCATTTCGATTTTAAATAGCTGACTACATTTAAAAATAACCAATAAGAAAGTAATGAAGGCATTATGACTTCTTAGAAGATCATCTGAGTATATTTTAACATTTGTCTCTATCAAAAGAGAAAAATACAAAAGCAGACCAGGATTGCCAGATAAAAATACCCAGTTAAATTTGAATGCTAGATACACAAATAGTTTTTTATTGTAAATGTGTCACATGCAATATTTATAGTTTATCTGACATTCAAATTTAATTACGTATTCTACATTTTTATTTGTAAGTCTGGTAATTTTACCATGAAGGTTTTAAGTTTCAACAAAACTGTGAACAAGCATGGTTTTTTGTTGAAGTAAGAATATTCCCATGTGCTTAAAACAAAGTGTTACCATGTCAAAAGAATACAGCTTGAGACATCATTATGAAACAAATCTTATCCACAACTATGACTTTACATCAAAAAGATATGAGATAAAAAGCTAATGAAGGGTAATGCTGACTAAAATTTCAACATGATTTTCTTTTGAATATAAATGAAAAAAGTGATGTTTCTATGAAAGACAATCTTGTACTAGATGAAAGATTGGTGGGGTTTCAAAACTTTTTCTAGTGAGTGCATAAAATTATTGTAGCATTTGCATATCTAAGTCTCCCTGCAAATACTGTTGCTTTTCCTGTTGAAGACATGGATTTGCATTTACAAGACAAATATTGAGAAAAATGTCAATGATCTGTAGCATTTCCTGTTACAACTGAGAGCACAAGTGTCAATTATACCTCCCAGCTATATTTATTCAAGATATCAATGATAATTTTTAAGTGACTAAGGATAATTTGCATACCCCGAATAAAAGAGCCTAAAATATATAAATCAAACTCTAAAAGAACTTAAGAAAAAACAGACAACTCTAGAATAATAGTAGGAGATATCAATGCACTACTTTTGATGAAGGACAGAGAAACTAGAAAGAAACTCAACAAAGGCAAAGAAGAACTAAACAACACAATCAACCAACTTGACCTCATAGACATATACAGAATACTCAACCCACCAACAGCACAGTATACATTCTTTTCCAGTGTACATGGAACAGTTTTTAGAATAGACTATTTGTTAGGCCACAAAGCAAACCTCAATAAATGTAAAAACATCAAAATACTACAAAGAATCTTCTGAGATCACAACGTAACAAAATTAGAAATTAACAATAGAAATCAAGGGGGCGGGGAATCAAATCCATGGAAATTGAACAACACCCTGTTTAAAAGTTACTGGATAACAGATTAAGTTAAAAAAAATGAAATAAAAAATTAATTGAATCAAATAAAAACAGAACCACAACTTAACAAAAATTTTGGGACACAGAAAAAGCAGTGATCAGATAACAATTTATGGCAATAAATGCACAATCCAAAAAGAAGAAAGAGCCAAAATCAACACTTTAATGAAACATCTCCAACAATTAGGAAAAAAGCAACAATGTAAGCCTACTTCTACCAGAAGAAAATAAACAATAAAGGTTAGAGCTGAAAGACATGAAATAGAAAATAGAAAAACAATGGAAAGAATCAACACAAGAAATTATTTATTTGAAAGGTGTAGTGCCTTAAATTTACTTGACATGGCTTTTCTATATAAGGTCGTCTTAATTCTCATGAAGTGATTGGATTGTTGTTGTTGTTAGGTGCCATCCAACTCAGTAAAATAAGGTGTACAGGACTCTAAGGCTGGGATTGGTTAGTTTTGCCTTCCAACTAAGCTTAAAAGAAGCCATCTCAGAAACAGGGACAGAAGATCCCAGAACAATCAAGAAGGAAAAGCATGAGTGACACATGAGATCCCTACCTAGAGAAACAGTGACTACAGAGGTGACAGTAAGAGGAGACAAGAGACGCAGTAGCATGAAGAGGCAAAACAGCTTTGGGATCCAGGCCTAAGGATGGAGTAAAGCTTAGTGACTATAGGCAGGAGACTGGCTTTCAGAATGTGCCGTTTGGGCATACACAGACTGGCTAACAGGGCAGAGGCCAAGGAGCTAAGGTGCCAACCACAACCGTGAGGTATGTCTGCAATATGGCAGACAAGAGGCGTTCCTGACTGGAGAACTGCTGTGTCCTGAGATTTTTGGTCCTGAATTGTATTCTGTTCACTTCCTTAATAGACCCCATAATTGTGAATACTGCTATGAGTTCTGTGTGGCCAATGCAATGGATTATGGAACCCAGATGTGAAGAGGAGAGTGCTGTGGGAGGAATCGTTGGTGTCAGAACAAGGTAAAGAAGGTTGTAGGGTAACTTCTACTAGTAAGTTGGCTTTGGGTTGATTTTGAGTTTGATTTTCTTTCCCCCTGTGGAGTCAGAGGAAGTCAGACATGGCTCCCACACAATTTTAACAAAATGATTGATAAAATTGACAAACCATTGGCAAATCTATCAAAAGAGAAGGAGATGATACAAATAGTATGAATAAGAAATGATCTGGGTGACATCATGATAGAAAAAAAAGAAATAGAAATAAAAAGGATAATAAGAGAATGCTATGAATAATTGGTGATTTGGACTAAAGGGAAAGGTCCCATTGAAACTCAAACTCAGATCACCTGATTCTGAGTCCAGAGTACTTACGATTACACCATGGAACAAACTCACCCCACCAGGTATGGCATTGTGGGATAAGCACTCAACCATAAAGTTGGTTTGACCCAAAAGGTCAGCGGTTCAAACTCACCAGCTGCTCCTTAGAAACCCTATATGGGGTCTTTATGAGTTGGAACCGACTCTATGGCACTTAACAACACAACAACATGAATAATTGTACTACAATAAATTTGAAAACCTAGAAGAAATTAGCAAATTCCTAGAAACACATGACCTATTTAAACTAACACAGGCTAAAGTAGAAAACTTAAACAGGTCTATAACAAGAAAAATTAAAAGGATCAAGTCATTAAAAACTCCCAATTAAAAAAAGTAAAAAGTCCTGGCCCAGATTATTTTACTGGTGAATTCTATTAAACATTCAGAGGAGAGCTGACAACAATTCTACTCATACTGTTCCCTAATACGGAAAAGGATGAAAAATTTCTGAATTCATTTTATGAAGCAAGAATAACTCTGACACCCAAATCAAGCAAAGAAATCCCTAAAAAAGAAATTTATAGATCACTATCCCTCATGCATCTCATGAACACAGATGTAAAAATTCTCAACAAAATCCTAGCCAACAGAATCCAAAAATATGTGAGATTGATCCCAGGTATATAGGGATCGTTTAATATTAGAAAAACAATCAATGTAATCCACCACACAAATAAAACAAAGGGGGGGGGAATCACATGATCATATAAATTGATGCAGAAAAGGCATTTGACAAAATCCAACACTCGTTCCTGATAAAAACACTTAACAAAACAGGAATAGAAGGGAACTTCCTCAACATAATTAAGGGCAGATACATAATACCAATAGCCAGCATCACTCTCAACAGCAAGAAACAGAAGTCCCTTGTGTACATAAACCAGACAAGGATGTCCTTTATCACCACTCTTCTTCTATATTGTGCTGGAAGTCTTAGCCAGAGCTATAAGGCAAGAAAGAAAAATTAAAGGCATCCAAAAAATGGAAATGCACTGTAGGATCAGCACTGGACTGCCAACAAAAAGTTTGACAGTTCAAACCCACCTGCTCCTCCTCAGAAACCCTATACAGGGTGGCTAAGAGCTGGAATTGATGACACTTAACAACAACAACAACAAATTGGGAACTAAAAAGTTAAACTCTCTCTGTTTGCAGGTGATATGATCCTATACTTAGAAAATCCCAAAGACTCAGCAAGAAAATTATTGGAACTCATCAATATTCAGCAAAGTGGTAGGGTACAAGATCAACACACAAAAAAATCTATTGGATTCCTTTATATTAATAAAGACATCTCTGAAAAGGAAATCAGAAAAATACCATTTACAATAGCCACTCAAAAGATCAAATACTTTGGAATAAATCTAACTAGAAAAATAAAAGACCTATACAAAGAAAATTACAAAACATTACTACTGTCAACACTATCTAAAGCAATCTATAGATATAATGCTATCCCAATCTAGATTCCAATCACAAGGTTTTCAATGGATAATCTTCCAGAAGTGGCTTGCCTCTCCTTTCTAATCTGTTTTACTCTAGAAACTTTGCTAAAGCAAAATAGTGACCCTGCTAGTATTTAAAATACTGATGGCATAGCTTCCAGCATCACAGCAACACCACAGTATGATAAACTGACAGAGAAGCCACCACAGTATGATAAACCAACTGACATGTGGTGTTATTAATTATTAAGTGTCGTTGAGTTGGTTTTGACTCATAGTGACCCTGCATACGGTTTCCAAGGAATGGCTGGTTCAAACTAACTTTGCGGTCCACAGCATTATCCTGTAGTACCTATTCCATTTTATGTATATAACAAAATTTGTTTAGCCATTCATTTGTTGATGGGTGTGAATCTTACATATTTATATTCATAAATAATTTAATATGTTCTGATCAGAATTAATAAAGAGAAACTACAATAATGTTCCTGTGAAGTATGACTCTTAGACTTATTATACAACCCAATGATGCAACCAATGATTTGTATCAATACAGCAGGTAGGCAAGTTGATTACTTCCTTTACATGAAGGCTATACAAGGTGAAATCTGGAATGCATCATGTTAAGTAGTTACTTACCCTAAGAGCTGGATATTCTACTCTTGTTTGATTATTTGGTCTATTGATTTGTTGCATAAAACAGTTGGCTACTACTCTTAGAGAGAAAGGGACTTTATTTTTGTATTCAGCGAAGTTCGTTGAAAGCTGAATATGTGCTAGGTTTTATTTGTAGGTAAGGGCAAGACAAAGTCTCTGTTCTCATGGAGCTTATATTCTGTGTAATCTTATCGTAAGTGGAGTCAGCCAAAAAACAAAACCAATAATGGATAAGCAAGAAAAGCAACTAAGAATTGTAAGTGCTATGCAATTGAATAGGGTGATGGTGGTGGTGTGCTGTAAAGTCGGTTCGGACTCCTAGGGACCCTGCATAGGGTTTCCCAGGCTATAAATCTTTACAGGAGCAGAAAGCTTCATCTTTCTCCCCTGGAATGGCTGGTAGTTTCGAACTGCTGCCCTTGAAGTTAGCAGCCTGACTCATAACCACTACACTACCAGATGGCAGTTTGCCCTTTTAGATTAGGTGATTAAACTAAGCCTAGGAGCTCTGGTAGCGTAGTGGTTACGAATCGGGCTGCGAACCTTAAGGTCAGCGGTTCGAAAATACCAGCCTCTCCGTGGGAGAAAGATGAGGCTTTCTACTTCCGTAAAGATTTACACCCTCGGAAACCCTGTACAGGGTCGCTATGGGTCGGAACTGACTCGATGGCACTTAACAACAACAACCCAAGGTGATGGAATTTAAGCAGCGATCTGAATGAACTAAAGAAGTCAACCATATGAAGATCTGGAAGAAGAGCATTCTTCAGACACAGATCTGGAGCAGAGGGAATACAAAATCACAAAGATGAGTTGATCTTGGTGTTCTCTAGATGAAGACCAATGTGGTAAGATGGGATGAGATGAGACTGCAGAGTTAGACAGAGGCCAGATTATGTATGTCTTTAACAAACATGAGAGAATTAAATGGAAATGATTGGTAACAAGATAACAAAGATGAAAATTATCTTTGAGAAGTTCATCAGCAAGCTCAATTAAACAAGCAATAAACATTGTTAAGTCGTTAAGAATTACCCAACTGAAAGATAAATGGAAGAAAAGGAGAGAGAGAAAAAAAGAATAGAGCATCCAAGAGTGATTGTACAAAATCTAGCATAAATATAATTAGAATCTCTGAAGAAGAGTAAGAGCAAAGAACAGCAACTTATATGACAAGATCATGGTTTTAAATTTTCCAAAATTTATGAAACACCAAATCAGAGTCCCAAAAAGCACAATGAATACCATACAATATGAATAACAAAGCAAACATCACAGTCACACATATTGCATTCAAATATCTGCAAATCAAAGACAAAAAGAAATTCATGAAGGCACCTAGAGAAAAAAACTCACACATTACAACACAGGAGAAGAAAGCCAAGAATTATAACAGAGTTCTTGTCAAAAATTATGCAATCCAGAAGACAATGAAGTGACACTCTTAAAATGCTGAAAGAAAAAGAAGGAAATAAAGCCAACCCCAGAATTCTATATCCCATGGAAATATCTTTGAAAAAATGAAGACATAAATATGAATTTTTCTAGGCAAGCTAAAACTGAGAGAATTTATCATCAGTAGACTTGCTAAAGAAGGTGAAAAGAAATTCTTCAGGTAGAAGGACTGTATCAGACAGAAACTTAGGTCTACAGAAAATAACAAAGAGCACTCAAAATGGAATGTGTTAGATGCTGTTGAGTTGGTTCTGACTCATAAGTGACCTTATGCACAACAGAATGAAATATGGTTTCATCCCCTTGTTAAACTTAAGCCCATTGGAATAAATAAAGGCAAATGTAGTATTCTGGTACTTTTAGTTGCTCTAAAAATAACTAAGACAATAATAAAAAAAATGTATTCTGTTTCTAGTATAGCACAAACATGGGAGTGAGAATTGGAAGTATACTTATTAACATCTTCATAGTACACATGATGCAGTATACTATTTGATGAACAAATACAATTAATTAAAGATTGATACTGCAAATCTAGAATGACGAAAAGATTTTTTTAATTTAAATAAGGCATAAATAATAATCCAATATTAATAATAACAAAAATTCACTGTTATCAAGTTGATTCTGACTCTTAGCAACCCTATATAGGGTTCCTGAGATTGTAAATCTTTATAGGAGCAGACAGCCTTACCTTTCTCACCCTATAACAACACTAAGGATGCTTAATAAGCCAATAGTGGAGACAAAATGAAATAAGTTACTCAATTAATCCAAAAAAGAAAAAAAAAAAAAACAGGAAAGAAGAAATAGGAGTGATGGAACAAATAGAAAACAGCTAGCAACATGGTAGATTTTAATATAACTATTACATTAAATATGGAGCTCTGGTAGCGTAGTGGTTACGAATCGGGCTGCGAACCTTAAGGTCAGCAGTTCGAAACTACAGAACACACAATTAAAAAAGCGATGAAATCAAGATTTGATTATTTTAAATAAAGCAAACTAAAAAACCAACACTGATGAATACAAAAGTTAAAGAAAACAAATATAAATATTATCGTACACACAATCCTGCAATAACAATAATCTATGAGTGGATACATAGATAGACATGCAAGCTGAATAGGATTTGAAAGGAAAAATGGGACTATACCCATGAAGATATTCAGAGAATAGTTCTACATATGTATGTATGAGTAAGTGAAGTGTTGTCAAGTCAGTTCTGACTCACAGTGACCCTGTATAGGCTTTCTGAGGAGCAGCTGGTGAGCTTGAATTGACTTTGCAGTTCAAACTGACATTGCAGTCTAGCACATTAACCCAGAGCATCACACCAGGACTCCAATATGTGTGTATATGTGCTGTAGATATATACATGTGTACAGTAAAGCATGTAAGAAGCTAAGTAATGAAAACATCTTGTTTTTGTCAGGTGCCATCGAGTCGGAACTGACTCATAGCGACCCATGCACAGCAGAATGAAACAATGTCCGATCCTGGGCCAACCTC
>NW_006408655.1:7104294-7111580 GCF_000296735.1 Chrysochloris asiatica
TTAAATTCAGGAGGGATAAATTCAAGATCATATTTTGGCTCTCGTAGATTTGTTTTCATTTTCTTCAGCTTTAATTTGAATTTGCATATCTGTAATTGATGGTCTGTTCCACAGACCATCATCTTAGACATAATCCAACTAAACGATTGACACTAAGGTCAATTGGCAAAGCACAGTCCACAGTGTCTACATCCTTCTTTGGTGAGTAGCAATCAGAGTCTTAAAAGCTCATGAGCAGCCATCTAAGGAGTCCTAACTATTGGTCTGTCTCCATCCAGAGCAAAGAGAAGTGAAGAAAATCAAGACACATGTAAACAATTAGTTCAATGGACTAATGGATCATGTGAACCACATCCAACATGATCCTGAAACCAGGACTAGATGGTGCCTGGCTACCAATACCAACTGCTCTGAAAGAGATTATTTTGGAAGGCCCTGGATAGAGAGGTAGAAAAATGTGGAACAAAACTCAAAATTATTTTTTTAAAAAAAGGATCACTGGTCAGATTGAGACTGGTAGAACTCCTGATACTATGGCTCTTAGTCACCCTCAGGTCTGGAGCTGTGCTCACCACTGGGGCTCAGTTTTCAGCCAAACAATAGACACGTCTATAAGATGAACAAGGATCTCTGGTAGTGTAGTAGTTACAAATTGGGCTGCTAACCTCAGGGTCAGCAGTTCAAAACTACTAGCTGTTCCACAGGAGAAAGATGAGGCTTTCTGCTCCCATACAGCCTTGGAAACCCTGTATAGGGTCACTATGAGTCGGAACTGACTCCATGGCACATAACAACAAAATAAGGTGAACAATATGCACTTCTTAAAATAATCAACCATTTGAGATCAAAACACAGCATTTGACCATGGACAGAAGAAGTAGATAAGGCAGGAAGGGATAGGAAAGAGGGGGAATGAAAATGAGAAACACAAATTGCCAACATAAATGGAAAACTAGAAATCATATAAAAACAGCAAATAGAAACCTAGAAGATTGATACCAAGATTTCAGAAATAGAAAATCCATTAGATGGGCAAAGGAGGAGAACGGAATCATTGAAGACAGAATTAGCAAAATTAAAGACAAATATCTCAATTCTGTTAGAGGAATAATCAATAGAAAGAACAAAAAGAAGAAATCCTAATAATGTGTGATGCCATCAAGAGGAATAACTTATATGTGATCAACATTCTGGAACAGGATAAGACCCCCCCACAAAAAAAGGACAGAGAAAATTATAGAAGGAATGTTGGAAGAAAACTCCCCTAATAACATGAAAGTTGAGAAGATAAACATTCAAGAAGCAAGAAGTTCAATGAACCCCAAACTGGATAGACTCAAAAAGAAAATGACCAAGACACACCAATAACAAAGTTTGCTAAAACCACAGACAATGGAAGAATACATAAAACAGCACAGGGAAGATGAAAAGTTACCTTTAAAGGAGCACTAATAATACAACTCTGATTTCTTGGAGAAACCATGCAGGCAAGAAGGATGATATATATAAAACCCTGAAAAAAAAAAAAATTGACAGACAAGAATTATATAGCCAGTGAAATTTTCCTTCGAATATGATGTTGAAATTAGGACATTTCCAGATGAACAGAAATTAAGGAATCTTGTAAAAGCCAGACCAACCTTAAAAGAAATATTAAAGGGTGTTCTTCAGACAGAAAAAAAAAAAAGAGTTTAAAGGCAACTCCTATATGGCATATGTGGAAGCGTCTATTCTGTGAGTGATCTCGGGGTCACAGCTCACAGCCCAGCTCCAAGAACCGATTCACTCACCTCCACTGTCTTTTTTTGTGGGAAGACTGTCTACTGCCACCACCTGCTGGTGTTATGGCGCCTGCTGCTTGCTCTGCTGTACTTTCCACAGGGCCTTCTGTGTTACCAGCTCAGTGAGCATTACTAACTCAGTGTTACAGGCATTGACCTGTACCACAGCTCTTCTAGGAGCTTCTCAGTGCAGGGCCCCATGTCTAAAGGACACACTCCTCTCCTGGCTTTCACTGATGGAAACGTACTAAACCCACTGTCGGCATGTCAATTCTGACTTATACTGATCCCATGGGGACAGAGCAAGGAACTCTGGTAGCATAGTGGTTACAAATCGGGCTGTGAGCCACAAGGTCAGCGGTTTGAAACTACCAGCTGTTCTGTGGGAAAAAGATGAGGCTTTTTGCTCCCGTAAAGATTTACAGCCCCGGAAAACCTGTACAGGGTCACTATGAGTCAGAACCGACTCCACGGCACAAAACAACAGCAACAATGGGACAGAGCAGAATGGCTCCATAAGCTTTCTGACTGTATAAATTTTTATGGGAGCAAACAGCAGACCATCACATCTTTCTCCTGTGGAGCAGCTGGTGGGTTTAAGCTGCCAAAGTTGTGATCAGCAGCCCAATGTTTACCCTACAGCATTACTATTGCTCCTCATCAATAGGAAGACCCAAAAATCTCTATGAGTTTGGCCACTTACATAGGAACACTCCTTGTTATGTTAGCCACCTTAGTGGTAAAGATGTAGGAATAGATACTGTTGTTGTGGTGAAGTGCCATCGAGTCGGTTCTGACCCATAGCGATCCTGTATAGGGTTTCCAAGGAGCAGCTGGTGAGCTTGAACCGCTGACCTTGCATTTCAAACGACTTTGCAGTCTGACACATTAACCCACAGTGCCACACAGGGACTCCGAGGAATTGATACTGAAGAGTTGGAATTCACAGGATTATTTGGATAGTAAACCAACCAATCCCCGCTAAGCTACTTTTGCATACAAGAAAATGACCAACTCCTTACAAGATGGCTGCTCAATCAATTATTTGGGGAGAATTACAAACCCAGAACCAGAAAGGCCACATAAAAGAAAATCTATTGCACCATAATCTCCAAGAATAAATTTATACTTGAGCAAGTTATAATAGTTATAAATTGTACATATATCTCAAAACCACATCAAATTAAACTCTTTACCAAGTTTTATGATACAAGAATGGTATTATGGTATAAATTGTGTCCTCCCAAGATATGTGTTGTAAATCCTAACCTCTGTGCCAGAAGTTATAATCTCCTTTGGGCATGGAGCATCTTTGTTATGTTAATGAGGCAGGATGTAGGATGTCTTTTGAGTCAATCTCCAGACACAAAAGATTAAACAAATGAGTGAAGCAGAGATGGAGTAAAATATATACAAGCCACATAGATCTCTTCATGGAACAGGAAGCAAGTTGCCCATTAGAAAAATAAATAAATAAATAAATTAGTTTTGTCACAAACTGGTTACTGTAGCATTCAATGCTCCTAGGGTACTTGGAAAAATGAATGCACCTAAAAATGAAGTAGCCATTTATCTATAAAAACAAAACAAAGGTATTCTTAAGTGCTTCTTTTTTGGGGGAAAAATACCAGTTGATAATAAAATCCAGACAAATAGGAAATGAACCCAATTTAAAACTCAGGTATGGGAAAGCCATTAAACCCAATTAAACAGGTAAACTAAGCTTAAGCACCTTGACAAAGTATGATTATAGGGGACACTAAGAATGTTGTAAACATGAAAGAATATGGAGGTGATATAAAAATAATAATATAGCAATAAAGAATTATCAGCAATATGATCCAGATTTTTGTTGTTGTTGTTAAGTGCCATCGAGTTGGTTCCGACCCATAGTGGCCATGTATAGGGTTTCTGAGGAGCAGCAGGTGAGCCTGAAACACCGACCTGGCAGTTAAAAGCGACTTTGCAGTGCAGCGCATTAACCCATAGCACCACCAACAAAAATCAGGAGAAACAGGATAAATGATAGAGGGAAGTGGAGAAAAGAACTTTTATAACTTTTGAAAGCATATTTTATACAATTATTAAAATAAGTTTTAAGATCAAATTATACTATTTAAAGTTATAAATACAGCTTCTAGTTTTGAGATGTTCTTCTTGCTGTTGTTAAGTACTGTCAAATTGGTTCTAATAGCGACCCTGTAGTTTCCAAGGAGCGGCTGGTGGGTTTGAACCTCCAACCTTTCATTTCAAACTAACATTGTGGTCCAGTGCTTATCCTACAGTGCCACACCAGGACTCACACACAATTTTGCAATTAAGGAGTAAAATTATCCCCAAACTCTTCATTCTTAAATCATAAAAACAATGCCATTTAATGGATAACATTACATATTAATAAAATATACCTGTGGTTGTTGTTAGGTGCCATCGAGTCGGTACCAATTCATAGCGACCTTATGCACAGCAGAACGAAACACTGCCCGATCCTGGGCCAACCTCACTACTGTTGCCACACTTGAGTTCATCGATGCTGCCACTTGGCCAATCCATCTCACTGCGGACTTCATCGTTTTCTCTGACCCTCCACCTTACCAAACATGATATCCTTCTCCAGCAACTGGTCCCTCCTGACAATATGTCTGAAGTATGAAAGACAAAGTTTGACCATCCTAGCCTCCAAGGAGCACTCTGGCTGCATTTCTTCCATAATGCATTGATTAGTTCTTTTGGCAGCCTGTGGCACTTTCAATATTCTCCTCTAATACCATAACTCAAATGCATCAACTTTTCCACAGTCTTCCTTATTCACTGTCGAGCTTTCACATGCATATGCGGTTATTGAAAATACCATGGCTTGGGACAGGTGCACCTTAGTCCTCAAGCTGACATCTTTGCTCTTCAACACTTTATAAAAGTCTTGTGCAGTAGATTTGCCTAATGCAATACGTCATTTGATTTCTTGACTGCTGCTTCCGTGAGTGTTGATAGTTGATCCAAGAAGAATGAAGTCCTTGACAACTTCAATCTTTTCTCCATTGATTAGAATGTTGTTTATTGGTCCAGTGGTGAGGATTTTTGTTTTCTTGACATTGAGATGTAATCTACACTGAAGGCTGTGCTCTTTGATCTTCATCAGCAAATGTTTTAAGTCCTCTTCACTTTCTGCAAGCAAGGTTGTATCATCTTCATATTGCAGGTTGTTAATGAGTCTTCCTCCAATACTGACACCACATTTTTCTTCACAGAACCCAGCTTCTCAGATTATTTGCTCAGCATACAGGTTGAATAAGTATGGTGAAAGAATACAACCCTGTCGTACACCTTTCTTAATTTTAAACCATTCAGTGTTCCCATGTTCAATTCCAACAACTGATTCTTGGTCCAGGTGCAGATTCTTCATGAGCACAATTAAATGTTCTGGAATACTCATACTTCGTAATGTTGTCCATAGTTTGTCATGATCCACACAACCGAAAGCCTTTGCATAGTCAATAAAGCACAGGTAAACATCTTTCTGGTATTCTCTGCTTTCAACCAAGATCCATCAGACATCAGCAATGATAGCCCTCATTCCATAGCCTCTTCTGAATCCGGCTTGAACCTCTGGAAGTTCTCTGTCAATGTAGGCTTGTAGCCGTTTCTATAACTGGGGAAGAGCTGCCTCCTCAGAGTAGAGTTGACTGTGATGACGTGAATGGAGCAAAGCTTGTGAGAGAAAAGCCTGCAGGACCTTCATTTGCTGATGGGGCACAACTCAAAATGAAGAGAAACAGCTATAAACATCCATTGAAAATTGGAACATACAATGTACGAAGTATGAATCTGGGAAAATTGGAAGTTGTCAAAAATAAAATGGAACGCATAAACATCAATTTCTTAGGCATTAGTGAACTGATTTTAAATCTGATGAGCACATGGTTTACTATGCCAGAAATGACAAATTGAAGAAGAATGGTGTTGCATTCATTGTCAAAAAGAGTATATCCAGATCAGTTATGAGATACAACACTGTCTGTGATAGGATAATATCCATGTGCCTATAGGGAAGCCCAGTTAACACTACTATTATTCAAATTTATGCAGCAACCCCTAAAGCCAGTGAGGATGACATAGAAGAATTCTACCAACTTCTTCAATCTGAAATTGCTCAAACACGCAATCATGATGTATTGATCATTACTGGTGATTGGAATGCAAAGATTGGGAGGAAGGATCAGTAGTTGGAAAATACGGCCTTGGTGATAGAAATGATGCTCAAGATCGCATGATAGAATTCTGCAAAATCAATGATTTGTTCATTTCAAATACCTTCTTTAGACAGAATAAGAGATGACTATGCACATGGACCTCACCAGATGGAATACATAGAAATCAAATTGACTACATCTGCCAAAAGAGACTATGGAAAAGCTCCATATTGTCAGTCAAAACAAGGCCAGGGGCAGACTGTGGAACAGACCATCATTTACTCAAATGCAAAATAAAACTAAAGCAGAAAAAATTTAACCACAGCATGAATTGACAGCATGTTTAAGCTAATAATAACCTGAGCACTGAAAAGAAGAGTATGGTGGACCTAATGTGGCACTGTGGGTTAATGTGCCAGACTGCAAAGTTTGAACTGCAAGGTCAGTGGTTCAAGCTTACCAGCTGCTCCTCGGAAACTCTATACAGGGTTGCTATGGGTTGGCACCGACTCGACTGTAGTTCACAACAGGCTTCTAACCAGATTTTTCTACTTTAGTCATGGCCAATAAAGCAAAATTCTGTTGGACCCAAATTTGCAAAACGTGAATACCTGGAATGGTAACTGGAACAGGGAAAATTATGGGTCAACATCCTGCTAGAAATTGAATTGTCTTCTTAGAAAACAAGGATAGTCTGTACCTTGCATAACAAACAGATCTCTTCTCTGGCAGAGTCAGAAACTGGTTTCCTGCTCAAAGATGGCACTGACCGTATTGTTTTGAATGTGTTTCACTATCTCTGGTCTTGGTAATAATCCAGTCTCCTGCATCAGAATCCTAAATGGGTTTACTACACCTCTTCAAAAGGAGCTCTGGTAGCATAGTGGTTAATGAGTTGGGCTGCTAAACTCAAGGTTAGCAGTTTGAAACTACAGAGCAGTTTCTCCTACAGAGCAGTTCTGTAGGAGAAAGATGAGGCTTTCTGCTCCCATAAAGTTTATAGCCTTGGAAACCCCACACAGGATCACTATGAGTCAGAAATGACTTCACAGCACACCACTACCACTACCACCGCCATACCGCTTCAAAGTCTCCCATTCCAGTCCTTTACTGGTAATTTTTACCATTCTAGTTATCATTCCAGACACTCACATTTTGTGAATTCCAGTTCGTCCCTGTTTCATTTAATTGGTCATGACTAAACCAGGAAGAACTGGTTTGTTTTTGAGAAAAAAAAAATCAATATATATATATAAGGAGCTCTGGTAGCGTAGTGGTTACGAATCGGGCTGCGAACCTTAAGGTCAGCGGTTCG
>NW_006408655.1:7111700-7142074 GCF_000296735.1 Chrysochloris asiatica
TGTTGTTAAGTGCCACTGAGTTGGTTCTGAACCATAGCGACCCTGCATAGGGTTTCTGTGGAGCAGATGTTAAGTTTGAACTGCTGACCTTGAGGTTCAAACCAACCTTGTGGTCTAAGGCTTATCCTACAGCATTATGTATATATACTTGTTAGATGCCATTGAGTTGGCACTGAGTCATGGCAACCCTATGCACAACAGAACAAAACACTACCTGATCCCCTGCCAACCTCACAATCATTGCTAAGCCTGAGACCATTGCTGCCCCCACTCTGCTAATTCAGCTCGTCAGGGTCTTCACCTTTTTCTCCAAATGTCCACTTAACCAAACATGATATCCTTCTCTAGGACTAGTCCCTCCTGATAATATATCTGAAGTATAAGAAACAAAGTCTGGCCATCTTGGCTTCCAAGAAGCATTCTGATTGTGTTCTAACAGACTGGTTTGTGTTTCTGGCAGTCTGTGGTACTTTTAATACTCTCTTCCAACACCATAACTCAAATGCACCAAATTCTTCTATGGCTTTTCCTTATTCCCTATCTAACGTTCACATGTGTATTCAGTTATTAAAATACCAAGGCTTGTGTCAGGTGTACCTTAGTCCTCAAACAAACATTTTTGCTCTTCAACACTTTAAAGAAGTCTTGTGCAGCAGATTTGCCCAGTGTAACATATGTCATTTGATTTCTTGACTGCTTGTTTCCTGAGTGTTGATGGCTAATTCCAGCAAAATGAAATCTTTGACAACTTAAATCTTTTCTCCATTATATGTATGTTGTTTATTGTTTGAATGGTGAGGATTTTTTTTTCTTTACATTGATGTGGAATCCATACTGAAGGCTGTGGTCTTTGATCTATATCAGTAAGTACTTTAAGTCCTCTTTGCTTTCAACAAGCAAGGTTGTATCATCTGCATATTGCATGTTGTTAATGAGTCTTCCTCCAATCTTGATGCCATGTTTTTCTTCATATAATCCAGCTTTTCAGATTATTTGCCCAGCACAGATTGAATAAATATAGTGAAAGACTACAACGTTGGTGCTATCTTTACTAATTTTAACCATTCAGTGTCCCTTTGTTCTGTTAGAACAACTGCTGCCTCTTGGTCTATGGACAAGTTCTTCATAAGCACAATTAAGTGTTCTGAATACTCATTCTCCACAATACTGTCCATAGCTTGTCATGATCCACACAATCAAAAGTCTTTGCATAGTCAATAAAGCACAGGTAAACATTTCTCTGGTATTCTTTGCTTTCAGCCAAGATCCATCTGACAGGGTCATTATGAATCAGAACTGACTCAAAGGTACTTAACAACAACAACAACAATAAATGTTTGAACTGACTTTCCAACCTAGAATTTAACTGGTTCAGCAGATCCCCTAGGAAGCCATTGTTTTGTTTGGAGGCACCCTAAGGACACTGAGACAAGAATATTCCTGGGAGAACTTGTCTGCAGCCATCCACTGATCACAAAGGCATGTCTAGCCATGTTTTGTTTGTCGTAAACCTGGGCATATATGAACTGGTACCCTGTTATTGTTAAGTGCTGCTGAGTGGTTCTGACTCATAGCAATAGGATTTCCGAGGAGTGGCTGGTGAGTTTCAGCCACCAACCTTGTGGTTCAATTGACCTTTCGGTCCAGTGCTTCTTTTACAGCATCACACCAGGACTTGTTAAATGCCATCAAGTAGGCTTCAATTCATAGCGACACTGCCTAGTGTTTCCAAGGAACAGCTGGTGGGTATGAACCTACAACCTTGTGGCTCCAGAACCCTAGTAACAATGCTTTTTTTGACTTACCCTTATACCTTCAAAGAAATGACAACTGACTTCTCAGATGCAACAATGATCAGAAAATAACTCTTTGGTCAAATAAGATATCAAAGTGAAAATGATAGGTTATATAGACAATCCATATCAAAAGCCACATAATGCATATAAAGTGTGCTCAAATGGCTATTCTAAGCCAGAAACATCACCATAGAAAGCTTGTAAGTCCATCTTCAGCATATAACTGATTGTTGTTGTTGTTAGGTGCCCTTGAATTGGTGCTGACTCATAGCAACCTTATGCACAGCAGAATGAAACACTGCTCGATCCTGGGCCAACCTCATCATCTGGCTGGGGGTCTTCCTCTTTTTCTCTGACCCTCCACCCTACTAAACATGATATCCTTCTCCTGACAATATGCCCAAAGTATGAGAGAGTCGCTCCAAGAGCGACTGTCCCTCTTGACAATATGTCCAAAGTATGAGAGAAGAAGTTTAAGTTTAGCCATCTTGGCCTCCAAGGAGCACTCTGGCTGCACTTTTTCTAACACAGATCTGTTGGTTCTAGGGGCAGCTCATGGCACTTTCAATATTTTCCAACACCATAACTCAAAAGCATCAATTCTTCTATGGTCTTCCTTATTTACTGTCCAACTTTCACATGCATAGGAGGTATTGAAAATACCATGGCTTGGGACAGGAGCACCTTAGTCCTCAAGCTGACATCTTTGCTCTTCAACACTTTAAAAAGGTCTTCTGCAACAGATTTGCCTAATGCAATACATCGTTTGATTTCTTGACTGCTGCTTCTGTGAGTGTTGATAGTTGATCCAAGAAGAATGAAGTCCTTGACAACTTCAATCTTTTCTCCATCGATAAGAATGTTGTTTATTGGTCCAGTGGTGAGGATTTTTATTTTCTTTACGTTGAGATGCAATCCATCCTGAAGGCTATGCTCTTTGATCTTCATCAGTAAGTCCTCTTCAGCAAGAAAGATTGTATCATCTGCATATCGCAGGTTATAAATGAGTCTTCCTCTAATCCTGATGCCACGTTTTTCTTCATATTACCCAGCTTCTTGGATGATTTGCTCAGCATACAGGTTGAATAAATATGGTGAAAGAATACAACCCTGTCATACACCTTTCTTAATTTGAAGCCATTCCGCGTTCCCACATTCTGTTCAAACAACTGCCTCCTTGTCCATGTACAGATTCCTCATGAGCAGAATTAAGTGTTTGGAACACTCATACTTCACAATGTTGTCCATAGCTTGTCATGATCTACACAATTGAAAGCATTTGTGTAGTCAATAAAGCACAAGTAAACATCTTTCTGGTATTCTCTGCTTTCAGCCAAGATCCATTGGATATCAGCAATGATCTCCCTCGTTTCATGGCCTCTTCTGAATCCGACTTGAACCTCTGGAAGTTCTCTGTCAATGTATGCTTTTAGTTTTTTCCAGCAGGAAAAATTAAAAACAATAAAGGCAGTCTGATTGACTACTACAAGAACAAGCAAGTTGTTTGCCCAGGAGCCATCAAGGTAAGCGGTCGGGTCCCCTCAGGGAAATCCCCCTTCCAAGACTGAGGCTCAAGGGGATTACATGAGCAGACATGTGGTCTTGCTGGTGACCACATTGGTCTACTGATAAGGGGAAATAGGAGAAAAATAGCAGTGTTATAAACTAAGTTTGACCATGTTAATTAGACTCTGTCAACCTGGGTTGAGAACTGGTTGACAAACAGTATGGTGAGACCTGAGGACTCCTGGGCCCAGGGACAGACATGGCCACAGAGGACTAGAGTGGAGAGTGAAATGCCCAGCTGATACGAAACGAGGGGAGATGCACAAGAATACCCATACTTGCAGATAGTACCTACTTGACCTGGCTTCAATGGCTGGATGACAAGAACGCGACTAGAGGAAGAAAGAAGATGAACAAAAGAATAATCCAGTACAATTTGATGAACTCAACCTATACTTACGGATGTAGTAGCTCAAAAGAGGGAACATATCTTTACAGTGAGGATCATTCCCACCCCATCGGTACACAGGGTTGACAGGGATGGGCAACTTAGACATTGGCTTCCCAAATGGGACAACAAAGACAAGAAGTGACTGGCTTATAAACTTTCAAGAAGAAGCCTAGATCCAGAGGGTGTGGGGTGAGGTAGAATCTCCACTGAGTGGTTCCCAACCTGTTTAATGGGGCTGGTGAAGGAGATGGGGATAAGACTCTTGTCGTTCAAGAGTGAATAATTGCTATCAGGACTGACTGTGAGTGCTGCAAATGTAAAGGTAGACATTTTGTAACAAAAGGAGAGGAGTGGTTGATTTTGCAGTCCAGGAGTGGAGGACCCTGAGACCATCAAGTGAGAAGAGTAGAATGTGGGACCCTACCTAGAGAAGCAGTGACATCAGAGATGGAGGCAGAGATGATGACGTGGAGAGATGGAGTGGCTGGGGGCTCTTGACTCAGGGAGGGAGAGGGGCTGTTTGTTGACAGCCAGGGGGCAGGTTTGCAAGGGATACCCTGTGGTTGTTTGATGGTGCATGGAGGGGATTGTAATCATACAAATGAAACGAAATATGACAGTATGAATGTAAAGTTGATGTTCCCCCATGTAAACTATCACTCAGTTTACAATAAAAACTTAAAAAAATAAATGACTATTCTAATATTCAACTATATATATATATATAGTTAAGGAGCTCTGGTAGTGTAGTGGTTATGAATTGGGCTGCGATCCTTAAGGTCAGTGGTTCGAAACTACCAGCCGCTTCGCGAGAAAGATGAGGCTTTCTACTCCCGTAAAGATTTACACCCTCGGAAACCCTGTACAGGGTCGCTATGGGTCGGAACCGACTTAACGGCACTTAACAACAACAACAACATATATATTGTTGTTGTTATATGTGATGGAGTTGGTTCCGACTCCCTGTACAGGGTTTCTGAGGCTATAAATCTTTATGGGAGCAGAAAACCTTATCTTTTTCCTGCAGAACAGCTGGTAGTTTTGAACCGCTGCCCTTAAAGTTCGCAGCCCGATGTGTAACTACTATGTTACCAGAGCTCCTTTATATATATATGTATATAAATAAGAAAGAGAAAATTAATGAATTAAGCAGAGTAAGAACAAAAATATTACATAGCAGCACTTATGCAATTAAGCAGCGCATAAAGAGAAATTTATAGTCCTGAATATATATATTAGAAAAATAAGAAAGACTAAAGTAAATGATAATTCAGATTACTGGTTGTAGGGAGATACACTTTAGGAGGAATATTCAAGAAATGTCAAAAGTATCTGTAGTATTTTATTTCTTAGGATAGTGGAAGGTATGGGTATTTATTATATAATTCTTAATAACTTTGGTATTAAAAAAATAAAAAGCAATACATATATACTGAAGTGAAAAGCTTGATTAAACTGAATAACTGACAATAATTGTGAATAATTATTGTGAAGAAATCACAAGTAATTGTTAAGGATTGCATTCTTGTTCAGATCCTGTTTCAGGCATTAAAAACCCACTGAAAAGAATTTCTCCTGTTTATACAAATGTAAAGGAGTCTTATTGATGCAGTGGTGAAGTGTAGGTTGCTAACCAAATAAATGATTGATGGTTAGAACCACTGACTTACAGCCTTGGAAGCCACATAGGGCAGTTCTACCATGTCCTAAAGGATCACTGTAAGTTGGAATTGACAAGACAGCAAAGGGTTGGTTCGTTTTGGTTATGTAAATGAAATATGCTTCCATTTTCTCTAAAGCAGGAGACTCATGGTTCCATTTACTGCATAGCCATTAAGATTAGCTGAATTAAGAACTGACTTCCAAAAATGAAAGATTTATATTTTGTATATTAGTCAAGCTTTTAAAGTTAGACTCACATGTACATTTCATCAGTCAACAAATATTAAATGCCTACTCTATGCCAAGCAATCTTTTCAGATGATATGCAGAAGCTGACAACAGGATATATAAAGTGCTCTTAAATCATTAGCATGATCTGTTTTAAGAGTACTTTCTTATAACACCAAAGTATCTCATTGCTAATGTCTGACTCAGGCAAAATATTTCTATTTAAATAGTCAATCTGTTAGTAACTATATAGTATATACTATGTGGGAGAAAAAGTATCTCCTCAAAGACTGCAGAGAAAATTAAGGAGTTAATTCCATTTCTGTTCGATGTTGTAATGGAATTTTTCTTTCCAGACTGTTCACACATGTCTATTTCTCTGAACACACCAAGGATTACAAATTTAGAATAAAAAAAACATAAAAGTGAACTATCCAAATCTTTAAGCACATTTAACCTTGTATGAGGTCCAGGCAAGGAAAACTTCACAAACAGTAGTACTCATATTTCTTGCAATAGAAATGTAAATTATGAGACACCTCCTAGACACCTTAAAATAGAGTAAAATATTTCCAGTTTAGCAATCATATTTTCCTTAAATTGTTCTGATTCCTCCTACGTTAGGTACTATCAGTAACACTTCCCATTTTAAGCCTTTTGCATTATTTTTTTTTAATTAACGTAAATTTAATCAAAGTTAAAATTTGGATTCATTTTAAATTTGCTAAATCATGAGTCAATACATTTGTTAACTTTAGTGGTGGTGGTGGTGGATGGGTAAAAGGAACTCCAAAGGAGTTTGATGGCATAAAAAACTAAACATTTTAGGAACACAAACCTTTTGAATAGTTCATTATCTTCCAAAAATGCAAATAAAAACCTAAATAAATAAAGTTATTTTTCCTTCTTAATTACTGAAATACTTGGACTCAGGAAATAGCAATAATTTTGTATGTATACATTTCAGTCCATATGCTACATGTAGCTATATTTATTATTGGCTATTTTCATATGTCATTCATACAATTATGTTCCACATGCCCTTCTAGGCCCTGGAATAAGCAAAACCAGACATGATTTCGCTCCTCATTTAACTTTTAGTCAAGTATGTTGTTATTGTTGTAAAGTGCGGTTGTGTTGTTTCCGACCCATAGCAACCCTATATAGGGTTTCCAAGGAGTGGTGAATTTGAACTACCAAGCTTGTGATTCAAATGACTTTGCAGCCCAGCACATTAGCCCACAGCACCACACTAGGACTCCATCTAGGCAAGTACTGTTGTTGTTGTTAAGTACCGTGGAGTCGATTCCAACTGACAGAGACTCTGTATAGGGTCTCCAAGGAGCAGCTGGTGAGTCTGAACCACTAATCTAGCAGTTCAAATGACTTTGCACTCTGATGCATTAGCCCACAGCGTCACACCAGGACTCCTATTAGATGACATTTTTCAGTAAAAATGATGTTGGCCTCATAGCATAATTTTAATTCATATCTACAGTAAATTTATCTCTAGCACAGTGAATGAATTATAAGTCCCTTCTCTTACTGTTGTTGTTATTGTTATGTGCTATCGAGTCAGTACTGACTCATAGCGACCTATGCACAACAGAACGAAACACTGCCTGATCCTGGGCCAACCTCACAATTGTTGCCACGCTTGAGCCTATTATCAGCTTGAGGCCTGACCCAAGTCATGGTATTTTTAATAACTTCATATGCATGTGAAAGCTGGACAGTGAATAAGGAAGACCGTAGAAGAATTGATGCTTTTGAGTTATGATGTTGGAGGAGAATATTGAACGTACCACGGGCTGCCAAAAGAACCAATAGACCCGTGTTGGAAGAAACGCAGCCAGAGTGCTCCTTGGAGGCCAGGATGGCCAAACTTTGTCTCTCATACTTCGGACATATTGTTAGGAGGGACCAGTTTCTGGAGAAGGCTATCATGTTTGGTAAGGTGGAGGGTCAGAGAAAAAGAGGAAGACCCCTCAATGAGATGGATTGGCCAAGTGGCAGCATCAATGGGCTCAATGGGCTTTTCTTAATAGCTTCCATTTAAAACTAAAATCATGATGAGAATTCTGGCAACAATTATGAATGATAGGTGTACAACATGATTAATGTAATTGTGCACCTGAAAAATGTTGAATTAGCATGTGTTGTAAGAATTAAAACATCATAGAATTTACCCACAAACTTTTTTTAAAGCCTCCCAGTGTGTATTTTGAAGCAAGGTGGCTCCATATACTAAGCACTGGGTTGGAACCACATGGCTTGAGGTTTGAGCCCACCAGCTGCTCTGTGGTAGAGAGATGAGGCTTTCTGCTCCTGTGAAGATATAAAGCCTCGGAAATCCTATATAGGGTTGCTATGAGTCTGAACCAACTTTACAGCACTTAACAAAAACAAGTATATATTTCCAACAAGAAAACATACATTGTTGGTAATGTATACTTGTTTTTGGTGGGCCTGTAAAATGATGCAACTCCTATGGACTCTTGGTGTGGTGCTGTAGGATAAACACTGGACTGTGAATCACAGGGTTGGTGGATCAAAACCACTTCTCCTCAGAAACCCTGTACAGGGTCGTTATGGGCCGCAATCAACTCTATAGCACTTAACAACAACAACTGAAAACAGCATGGTGCCTTCTCAAAAGGTTGGAAATTGAACTACCACATGACCCAGAAATCTGTCTACTTGGTATATATATTCTCAAGAAATAATGACTGTAACACAAATAGATATGGGCACACCCATGTTCATTGTAGCTATTCCCAATAACAAAAAGAGACAGCCTAAATGTCCATCAATAGAAGAATGGGTAAACAAGCTTTGGTACATACACACAGTGGAATTCTATTCAATGTTGAAGAATAACAATCAATCTGAAAAACACCTCACCACATGGATTAACCTGGAGGACATTATGCTGAGTGAGATTAGTCAATCAGAAAAGGATAATGTTGTAAAAAGTTAAGGAATTTGACCTATACTAGGGATGGATATTGTTGTTGTTGTTGTTAAGTGCCATCGAGTCGGTTCCGACCCATAGCGACCCTGTACAGGGTTTCCGAGGGTGTAAATCTTTACGGGAGTAGAAAGCCTCATCTTTCTCCCGCGAAGCGGCTGGTAGTTTCGAACCGCTGACCTTAAGGTTCGCAGCCCGATTCGTAACCACTACGCTACCAGAGCTCCACTAGGGATGGATATAGTAGCTTAAAATACCAACCAAGAAGGAAGGAATCTTCACAGCAAGTATCAATCCCATCCCCTCTGTGCACAGAGTTGATAGGGATGGGTAACTTAGACATTGGCTACCTAAAATGGGGGGGGGGGGAGGGGACACTATAAGGCACAAAGCAAATGGCTTACAAGTTTTCAAGAGAGAGTTTTGTTTCAGAATCTGCAAGGGAAGGTAGAATCCACACTAAGTGGTTTTCATCCTGTCTGGGCATGTGAAAGCTGGACAGTAAATAAGGAAGACTGTAGAAGAATTGATGCCTTTGAGTTATGGTGCTGGAGGAGAATATTGAAAGTGCCATGGACTGCCAGAAGAATCAATAGATCTGTTTTGGAATAAGTTCAGCCAGAGTGCTCCTTCGAAGCCAGGATGGCCAAACTTCATCTCTCGTACTTTGGACATATTGTTAGGAGGTACCAGTTTCTGGAGAAGGTTATCATGTTTGGTAAGGTGGAGGGTCAGAGAAAAAGAGGAAGACCCCTCAATGAGATGGATTGGCCAAGTGGCAGCATCGACAGACTCAAGTGTGGCAACAGTAGTAAGGCTGGCCCAGGATCAGGCAGTGTTTCATTCTGCTGTGTATAAGGTTGCTATGAGTTGGTACCAACTCGATGGCACCTAACAACAACAACAAAGACCAGTCTGGTGAAAGAAGATTGGGATAAGATTCTTATGATTCAATAGTAATTGTTATCATGACTAATTGTGACTGTCACAACAGTAAAGGTAGAAGTTCTATAACAAAGATGGAAGAGTGGTTAATCTTACAGTCCAGGAACAGAGGACTCTAGGACCATCAAGTGAGAAGAGCATGAGTGGAATGTGGGACCCTATCCAGAGAAGCAGTGAACCAGAGATGAGGTAGAGAGGAGGACATGGAAAAACATGACAGCTAAAGACTCTAGACTCATGGACAGAGAAAGGCTGTGTGCTTGCAACTGTCAGGCAGGCCTGAAAGGTGTGCCTTTTTGTTGTTTGAATGATGGTATATTCCTGAGTGTTTTGGAGTACATCATCATCAACAACAACAACAACAACAACAACAAACAAACAAACAGGGAATAGAAGCAAATACTGTTGAATGATGATGCATGAAGGGGATTGTAATCATTGCAATGAAACGAAATATAGGATGAGTATAAAACTGATGTTCTCCCATGGAAACTATCACTCAATTCACAATAAAAACTTAAAATAAAATTTAAAAAAGTTAAGGAACGGTTTGCTTGAGAAAATAAACATTCTAAGATACTTATGGGGCATGGGGGAAGAGAAAAATTATTCACAGGCTAGCGGGTAGACACATGTTAACATGGGTGATGGGGCAGGCAATATACAACAAGAGGGAGGTTGGCAGAGGAAAGATGAAGTTACTGGGAGACACAGGGAGGAATTCAAGAGTTAAAATGAATAGAGGTAAATACTGTTAATTGAATTGGAAGGGATTTGCTATCATTGTAATGAAGCAATGTATATGGAAGCAATGCATATGGTTAGTTGACTGTAAAACTGATGATCTATTCTGTAAACCTTTACACAATTCACAATAAAAAGTTTAAGAGAAATAAAAATAAACTCCTTGGTTTATTATAGACTCCTACTAAAATCCCGAATTTCACTAAATTAGAAACAAATCTCACCAAATAAAGGTAAAGGTAGGTATTCACTTGGACTTAAATTTATATCTTTGTGCATAAAACTACAGAAACTTCAAAACTGGATTTGTTTTATAAGCCCCCAGAATTCCAAATGCATTTTCAATAGCTCCTGTATCATTCACAAATATAATCTTTAACATAATGTAGTCTATTCTTCCTTTCCTGTTTGGAGCTGAGTCAACTTTAATGGAAATTATGTGTGTACTAGGAGTGAGCAAGCCAATTGTATGTGAAAGCCAGCAATCTTAATGCCAGGGTCTAACAGACTTTATTCTATCCTTATTTTCATTAAGATTGTGTGGCAGGGAGGGTTTTCTTCTCTCTTTGACCCTTTTCCTTTTCTTAAAGTGGAGAGCAGGAACATTTTTATACTATCAAGGTGATCTGAGTCAGACAGAGGAAAGAGAAGAATTGGTTGGCTGGAGGTTTTCCCTTCCCGGAAGGACCCAAAGATCTATAATTCTCTCCCATAGAATGGAAGTTGCCCCTTCAGCCTTACTGAAGAGAAAACAAGAGAAATCTCTAGATTCACATGAGGAGGGAAGCGGGAGGTTAGGGGAAAGAGGGGTAAACAGATTAAGTGAACAAATATAGAACAAGAAATTCCCAAACACCCAGATAGGTGACTTGACCTAAAAAGCAAACATCTATTTTGTGACTTAATTTGGCCTTTGCATATTTGTAATATAATTAATTGTTTTCTTTCTGGAAATGGATAGTACCTTCACAATCTTCCAGATGTTAAAGGCTTAAATAGTGTTTATAATTCCTATTAATGCTGCTTTTCAAAGGCTTTGATGTCGAGTCTGACTCCTTATGCTTCAATTTTCCAGTGGGGCTAGATTGTGCCGAATTGATCTCTAGATCTTTCAGACTTCTCCACTATCTGAGATAAGTCTTGATGCTCCCTTCCTTCTAACCTGGAAGGGCCATATTAATATAGCAAAAATGTGCTGTTATTGTTAAATGTCATCACGTCAGTTCTGACTCACAGCGACCTGCATGGGCTTTCTGAAGAACAGCTGGTGGGTTTGAACTGCCAACCTTGTGGTTTATAGTCCAGTGCTGATCCTACAGCACCACACCAAGAGTCCATAAATTCATGCCTATGGCGCTGTGGGTTAATGCCTGGACTGCAAGTTCGGGTTGAACCGCAAGGTCCGTTGTTTAAGGTCACCAGTCGCTCCTCAGAAACCCTATACAGGGTCACTTTTGAGATGGAACCGACTAAACGGGGTTTAACAACAAAATAGACTCACAGAGTCTTAGAATGATAGAACTAAAAAAGAGTATAAGAGTCAAAACTTTTTAGCTGCCTAAACCAACTAAAGCTTAAGTGAAATCCCAATATATAAGCAAAACAGAAACTACTCTGTGGTTGAAGCAGGAGTGGGCTGACTGGAAACTCAGCTGGTCGGCAGTATACTTCACTTACCCTAAGGGTAGTCCTTAGAAACTATCTTGAGAACTAAAAGTTTACTCCATTGTTGACACTTTACCTTACCATTTCTTCTAGTCTGTTTTAACTTATCTAAGTTCAAGAGCAAGTTTCAGAGTCTCTTCTGACATCTGCTTTGGTTTCATAATTTTCCCTATCTCTTTAATAACGTTTTGCTTTCTTCATGTATGATGTTCTTGATGTCATCCCACAACTCTTCTGGTCTTCAATCATTAGTGTCTAATGTATAAAATCTGTTCATGAAATGGCCTCTAAATTCAGGTGGGATTTCCTCAAAGTCATGTTTTGGCTCTCACAGACTTGTGATTTTCTTTAGCTTCAAGCTTAATTTACATATGAGCAATTGATGGTCTGTTCTACAGTTGGCCCCTGGCCTTGTTTTGTCTGATGATATCGAGCTGTTCTGCTGTTTCTTCCTATGGATATATTTCGATTCCTGTTTATTCCATCTGGTGAGGTTCACATGTACAATTCAACAACTTTTATGTTGTTGAAAATGGTATTTACAATAAATAAGTCATTAATCTTACAAAATTCTGTCATGCCATCTCCAGCATCATTTCTATCAGTAAGGTCATATTTTCCAATTATGGATCCTTCCTCTGTTTTTAATTTTCATGTTCCAAACACCAGTAATTATCAATGCATCTAGATTGCATGTTTGATCAACTTCAAACTGAAGAACTTGATAGAATTCTTCAACTTCATCATCCCTGGCTGTAGTGGTTGGTGTGTCAATTTGTATAATCATGGTATTAGCTGATCTTCTTTGTACAAGTGTGGATATAACCCTATTACAGACAACACTGTACTTCAAAACAGATCTTGAACTGTTCTTTTTGATGATGAATGAGATGTCATTTCTCTTCAATTTGACATTCCTGGCACAGTAAAGCATATGATTTCCTGATTCAACATTGCCAGTACCAGTCCATTTCAGTTCATTAATGCCTAGTCCTAGTTTAGGATAAGCACTGGACTACTAATTGCAAGGTTAGAGTTTAAGTCCACCAGTTGGTCCTCAGAAATCCTATACAGGGTCACTATGAGTTGGAACCAACTTGAAATCCACTTAACAGCCACAACAATGCCTAGGATATTGATCTCTATGAGTTCCATTTCATTTTTCCCCTCTTCTTTTAGAATTTATTTTTTAACATTTTCTTTTGAACTGAGTGAAAGTTTGCAGAAAAGATCATCAGTTTTACATTCAATAAACCATATGTTGCTGTTGTTAAGTGCTGTCGAGTCAATTCTGAACCATAGCGACCCTATACAGGGTTTCTGAGGCTATACATCTTTACAGGAGCAGAAAACCTCATCTTTCTCCTGTGGAACAGCTGGTAGTTTTGAACAGCTGACCTTGCAGTTTGCAGCCTGATTTGTAACCACTATGCTACCACAGCTCCTTATAAACTATATACTCTTCTACTCTGCTTCAATACATGGTTGTAATTCCCTCCATGTACCAACAGTTATGCTGTGCATAAGGTCACTAGGGATCAGTAACGACTTGATGGCACCTAACAACAGCAACAACACCAGCCGTTAACAGCATTTACCTCTAGTCACCTTACTTCATTCCTCCCTGTGTCACCCACTTCATCTTTCCTCTCTAACCTCTTTCTTGCTGTATATTGCCTGCCCTGTCACCCTAGTTACCATATGTCTAACCTTTAGCCCATGAATAATTTTTCCTTGCCCCCATAAACATCATAGATTGTTTCTTTGTTCAAGAAAATCTTTTTAGATAAAGGCACGAAGTGACTGGTTTACAAGTTTTCAAGAGGAAGTTTAGTTTCAGAGTGTGCATGGCAAGGTAGAATTCCCACTGAATAGTTTTCATCTTGTCTAGATGGGTCTGGTGAAAGGAGATGGGGATATGATTCTTATGATTTAATAGTGAGTAATTGTTATAATTACTAATTGCAACTGTCACAACTGTAAAGGTAGAAGTTCTATAGCAAAAATGGGGGAGTAGTTAAACTTACAGTCCAGGAACAGTGGATCCTAGGACCATCAAAGGAGAAGAGCATGAGTGGAATGCAGGACCCTATCCAGAGAAGCAGTCACACCAAAGATGGAGGCAGAGATGTGGATATGGAGAGAGAGCAGCCAAGGACTCTAGACTCATGGAAAGAGAAAGACTGAGTGCTGGTGGCCAGGAGGCAGTCTTGCAGAATGTGTCCTTTGGTTGTTCAAATGATTATATATTCCTGAATGTTTTGTGCACACACCCCCAAACAAACAAACAAACAAACAGAAAAAAACCAGAGGGAATAGAAGCAAATACTATTGAATGATGATGCACGGAAGGGATTGTAATCATTGCAACAAATGCTAAGGGTGCTCTTTGGACTGAGAACTAACAACAGCAGACAACAGCCTAAGATTACTATTCATGGCAATATGACTCAGAACTCAATACAGATAAAGAAGTGCTTAAAGTAAAAAACAAAACAAAAACAAAAACCTACAATATTGAAAATAGGAAACCAAAGATATCAATGTATAATGAAGTCAACTGCAAAGCAGTAAGACAGAATAGTGTAGATACAGAACTCCTAAATGGCAAGGATATCAAGTAGATTTCAAGGTAAAACAGACTGTTTTAGGCTTGGGAAAAAAATAATAAATTACAGGGTAACCTCAAAGGAAAATAATACACTTGCTCATCAAAATTTAAAAAGAGGAAGATTAGAACGATTTAGTAAATATCAACACAACCAAAATGAAAAGAAAACCCACAAACAAAATGAACTCAGCATAGAAAATTATGTGGAATGAAGAGTTCAGCAGCACAACAAAAAAACACGCAGAAAATTATAACAATCAATTCATAGTGATAGAAAATTACACTGAATATAAAGGGATTAAATATACCAGTCAAAAGACATAAAAAGCAGAATGAATAAGATATACTATCTTCATATCAACATACTATCTTCAAAAGACACATTAAAAAGACGGAGACAACCTAAATGCCCATCAACAGAAGAATGGTTAAATAAACTTTGGTACTTACTTACAATGAAATACTACAAAGCATTAAATAATAGGGATGAATCTGTGAAAGACCTCACAACATGGTTTAACCTGTTTAACAAGACATTATTGTTGTTGTGAAGTGCCATCAAGTTGGTTCCAACCCATAGCAACCCTGTATAGGGTTTCCAAGGAATGACTGGTGAGCTTGGACCACTGACCTTCTGGTTCAAACACCTTTGCTGTCCAGCACATTAACCCACAGCACCACAAAAAGACATTATGCTGAGTCAAATTAGTCAATCACATAAGAACAAACATTATATGACACCAATGTTGTAAAAAGTTTTTTTTTTTTTTGTTTAAGTTTTTATCTTTTTCTTTCTGAGTTTTGCATATATACATTGTATATTGCTTTCTGTCTTTTGTTTTGTATGTTGCTTTCTTTTCTGCATGGTTTCTGCTGAGAAATCAGAGCTTAGTCTTATTGGTCTCCTTTGTAGATAACTTTTAGTTTATCCCAAGCTGCTCTTAGGGTTCTTTGTCTTTGATTTTGGAAAGTTTGATAATATTTCTTGGTGATTTTCTTTTGTGATCTATCCTGTTTGGGGTTTGTTCAGCTTTTTGTATGCTTATCTTCTTGTCTTTCATTTCTTTGACAATTTTTGGATAATTTTCTCTGTGCTGTCTCTTCCTATTCTAGAATTACAATTAACTGTAAATTGTTCTTCTTCATGGTGCCCCACATAACTTTAGGCTGTCTAGAACTGAGCCCACCTGAATCAGGCACCAAACAGCACACCAAAGTGGCACAGCCAGCCCCCACCTCATACTGGTTTGGCTCCCGACCATGTGGCTCTGGCTCCAAACTCCCAGAGAACAAGGTCTGTGCTGGGGATAGACGAGAGTGGGCGGTTGGCCAGACCTCTGGTCACCAAGGGAGCATGGGAAAAAAGAAGAAATCATACCTTCTTGTTGCCCACACAAATCCACTGTCAAAGCTGCTCAGAAAATGGTAGAAAGGCGTCTGGCCAGTTGTTTACCCGTCTTGTGCTTGTCCTCTCCTCCCAGAATACACTCCATCCAGCTCTCTTACCTTTCTTCTGAAATTCAGGGTGCCAGAATTTTCATCTGTGTCTATTTTATTTTGTCTCATGTACCTTTGTTGTAGAGGGTCCGTGTAACATGTCTGCCTAATCCACCATCTTGCTAGAAGCCTCCATTTCATTTTTGACAGCTTCCAACTTTCTTAGATTCATACTTCATATATTTCACATTCCAATTACTAATGGATGTTTGCAGCTGTTTTTTTCTCACTTTGAGTTATGAAACATCTGAAAATAAAGGTCCCCATAGCTTAACTTAATCCACTTTATAAGGTCAACTCTATTCTGCAGAGGCAGTTCTTCCCCAGCTGCATTTTGAGTATCTTCCAAACTGAGGGGGCTCACCTTCCAGCAGTATATCTCACAATGCTCTGCCGCTATTCATAAGGTTTTCAGTGGATAACCACTTAGAAGTGGTCTGTCTTTCTCCCTATTCTGTTTTAGTCTGAAAAATAATAAAAAAATATTTTTCTACAAAAACCTTTGTTCACTAGACTTCGAGTTCTCTGTTAGCATGGGTTCTCTATCTTTCATTCTTTCATCCGCAGACTCTAAGTGATCAATAAATAGATTAATGCTTGGGTGCTCACAAATGGGATCTGGCAAGAGCCAAAAAGAAGCCTTGGTGACTCAAAGGCTAAAGGCTTTGCTGCTAGTGGAAAAGTTGGCTGTTTGAATCTATCAAAATGCTCCACAGGAGAAATAGCTGGGGATCTAGTCCCATAAGATTGTTGGTGGGGGTGTTAAGTGTCAACGAGTCAGTCCTGACTCATGGTGAGACCCTGTACAGGGTTTCTAAGAAATGACTGATGGGTTTGAACCACTGACATTGGGGTTAGCAGTTCAGTGCTTATTCTCCAGACCCACACAAGGACACCATAAGATTACAGCCTAGAAAACTCCAGCAGGTAGTTCTAGTCTGTCTTACGGAATTGCTAGGACTCAAACATTGACAACACCTGGGGTTCAGGTAGAGAGAAGATGGACAGGTAGGGGTAGCATGGGTGAAGCATAGGAAAGACTATGAGGAACTTAGTATTTGAATTACAGATATGAACTTATTTAAAAAGTTAATGGATAATAGTGGAAATTAATGAGTCATAATTGATTGCAGAACAGTATACATAAAAGATACTCCAAAGTTTTAAATGAATGAATGAGAGACTATTAAATACAATAAAATCATCTGAATGCCTCTTGGAAATGTAATGAAAAGTAATTTGGGTGGTCTGTGAGTACATTTTTCTTGGTATTATGTAATTATTTTAAAATTATAAAATAATTATTTTAAGTATATAATTTTAAAGATATGAATGAAGAAATCTGAGTCCTGCAAAGTAGGAAAATTATTTTCTGATCAAGTTCAACCTTTTTAGTGCATTGCTGGGTTTGACAACAGGGCCTAGACCACCTGCTAGTGATTTTTACGGATGAAATTTCAAGCTCCTTAGCTCCTCCATGAAATTTTTCTTGACTTTGGTTTTCCCTTTTGTGTTTCTACTATGCCCTAAATGGAATTCTATTACCATACTTATATTTCTTTTTTCCAACTAAAAATAGCATATTGATATTTTTTATTTTAGAGTCCTCATTTTAAACATGCATGTAATCCAAAATAGGATAAAGAAGATATTACAAATCCCCTGATGTATCACTGTCAGTATTAGCTATTTGTTTATATGCCTTGCTCCCACAATAAACTGCAGTTTTTGATTGTTGTTGTTGCAAGTGCCATTGGCTTCCCAAGGAGCAGCTGGTGGGTTTGAACTGCTGACTTTGTGATTCAAACTGACCTTGCAGGCCCATGCAATATCCTGTAGTGCTACACCAGAACTCTAGCAGTTTTTGATAGTAGTGGTTTAATAAGTGCTTAATAGGATGCCTAGACATTTAGCAGTACCTGAAACACAGTAGGTGCTCACTATGTTTCAAGTATGGAATGAATGATCAGTGTTTGCTAAATTCTGGATATGCAGAGAATTATTAGAGACATTTGTTGCACTTATAGAACTTCCCATCTTTGGGAGAGAAAACAATGAAATAAGTATATTCTGGCAATAGGAGCTGAGTTGTAGGCTTTTAGCTAAAAATTAGTGATCATTTCTTCCTGATAGGGTCAGAAGACTGACAGTGAATCTTGTCTGACATGATAAGTTGCATCTTGCCAAATTAAAAACAAGAGATGATATTTCAGAGAGTAGGTATGAAAAAGACAGAACTTTTAAGCACAATGTGATCTTACAGTCTGATGTGTGGAGAATATAGGGTTCCTGGGTGCTGAAGGTCATTCAATCAAAGAAGAATGACATACTCAGAGTAGTGTAATCTTTTGAGTTTATTAATGACCTTAACAGTGTGAACCACTATTCACATGGCATACTTTCTTCTTATTGCCATTGGTGACCAAGTTGATCATTTTCCCTTTAACTGACTCACCAGTATCTCAGGTCTAGAAACATGGACTAATACTCTTTCTTTCTTTCTTTCTTTTTTTTTTTTACAGACTGACAATATCTTTGATGACAGAGTGCTTATTCATCTATGTTCTAGACTTTTTGACACCTTATAGACTAAAGTTATTTTTCAATCTCACTGTTTAAGCATCTTCTTACTGTTTTCAGCTCTTCTGTTTTGAACTTCCTCCATTTTATCAAAATTTGCTATTTGTGACTGGGTAGAATATGTATGTGTCCAGGGTGGCACAAACATTGATCACTCCATGTTTACTAGCTGAAAGGTTGGCAGTTCTAACCACACTGGAAGACAGATCTAGCCATCTACTTCTGAAAGGTTGCATCCTTGAAAATCTCACCACGAGTCAGAATCCACTTGATGGCAACTAACAACAACAATGGAATGGGTCTAAATTTTCTTTCATCATTTATTTCCATATTTCTCAATGCCTATATATTCCATATTTTTCTTTAGAGTAGAACTTTTTAGTTCTATTTTATTGAAACTCTTTAGTTTGATTTTATTCTACAGCTCTGTTGTTCCCTTTTCTCTGCATCCAAAACCACATTGTGTCATCTATTACAGAATTTAATGTGACTATTTTTATAGGTTTTGCTTCATTTGAAATGTGTTTGTGAACCCATGTATCACTTTCTCTCATAATTAGAAACTTCTTTGTCTAATTGGTTTTTGTTTTCTTTTCCTTCTCCTCTCTTTCTCTTTTTTTTTTAACATGTTACTCCAGCTGAAGAATATCTGCTTCTATCTTGTAAGGCATCTGGCTTTGTTGTTCATTACTTCAGTGTACTTACTGACTTATTATCTGTTTTAAGAGAAAACTGATTCTAATGGACTAACATTGCTGCTTGTCTCCTTGTAGGTGGCCACTAAGAGGATGTGAGATCAAATATTTCATACGATTATCAAATAAGTAGACAAAGGGATATAAAACATCTGGATTTTTGAGTAAGCATTTGGTAGCATATGCATTAGAGAAATGGAAATTAATTCCTTTGGCTATTGATACCACAAAACAAATTTGAAACAGGACTATAAACAATGGCTATTTTAAAATGCAGGCATGTGGGTGAACTATCTAGGTTTAGATTAGTGGATCTGGTAAGAGTTTAAGGTCAAGCTCAGCTTTGTTTAACATCTTCATAAATAATCTGGAAGACTGATTAAAAACATGTTTTAATTACATGTTTAAGTGACTTCAAGCTGGGAGGTGTTAAACCTGATATGAAGAAAAAGAAGGCTAAATAAAATGATAAATGCTTTTTTTTTTTTCCCATTTCTCAGGGTAAGTATAAAATGGTAGCTTAGTGTGAGAAACATTTCAAGTCAAGTAATTAAAAAGAAACAAATGAGTAAAGGAAGAAGAATGTTGACAGAGGTCATTGGAAACTATTTGTAGCATGGTATAGAATCTCAAATGTTCATTATTATATACAGTTTTCATAAAATAACTGTGATTTTTACCAGATGTGGAATATACAATCTAAGCTAGTATAGGAAACAGAATCATTAAGATTTTTCTGCCAGTCATAAAATCATATGCACAAATAAGTGCATTTCTGTACTTAATTTTTATTAACTTTTCTTTGAAATTAACATACAGGAATAACAATTTTTGTGTGTGAGTGTACAATTGTATGAATTTTAATGCCTACATAAATTCATGTAATTACCAATATAATCAGTGACAGAAAAGTTTCATTGTTTACAAACCTCATTTTCCCCATCCCTTTGTAGTCATGGTTTCCTCTTATGTCTCATCTCTGTCAACCACTGTTATGCTGTGTTACTACAGTTTTACCTTTTTGAGGTTACCATGTAAACAATATATGTTGTTACATACCTTCGAGTTAGTTCTGGGTTCTGACCCATAGCGACCCTACATTATATAACTTTTTTTTTTAAGTTTCATTGTGAGGTTTACATGGGAAAACATCAGCTTTACACTCATCCTATCGTATTTCCTTTCATTGCAATGATTATAATCCCCTCCATGCATCATCAAATAACCAAAGGATACACCACACAGGTCCGCGCCCCCCACCCCCACCCTGGGCCGCCAGAACACAGCCCATCTCCCTCCCTGAGTCCAGTGTCCCCAGGCACTCCATCTGTCCACGTCATCCTCTCTGTCTCCATCGTTGGCTTCACTTCCCCTCTGGGTAGGGTCCTGCTCTCCGCTCTTTATGAAAATAAAACACTAAAAAATCTTGGCGACAATTTCAGTTCATATGAAGGAAAAAGACAGAGATGACTAAAAAAAAATGACCAAAATACAGAGCAAGAAAACATCCCTGAGAATGATATGGCATTGGAACTACAGGATAACTAATTTAATAGAATAATATTTAGGTACCTTCAACACATTGATAGAACAATTAAAAAATTTGTAGACAAAATCAAGGAAAATACAGACAAAACTTTAGAATAATTCAGGAAAACACTACAAGAAAAAACAGACAAAACAAAATTAGATGCCATCAAAAACAACAAATAGAAATCCAGAAGATTAATTTCAGAAACATAAACTGCATTGAAAGGGCAAAGGAGTAGAACTGAATAAGTGGAAGGCCAAATTAGTGAAATTGGAGACAAATTTCTGAATACTAACCTGCTAGAGGAACAATTAGAAAAAAGAAAGCCTAAGAATTATGTAAGAAACCATCAAGAGGAATACTTTGTATATAATAATTCCAGAACAAGAATTTCTTGTTGTTGTTGTTGTTAGGTGCCATTGAATTGGTACCACCTCAGAATGACCCTATGTTCAACCCTATTTTCCATTTCCCACTTCTGTGCCAACCTCACAATTGCTGCTACATTTGTGCCCATGTCTGCTGCCACTATGTCAATCCATCTAGTTGGGTGTCTTCCTCTTTTTCTCTGATCCTCTGCTTTACCAAACATGGTATCCTTCTCTAGGGACTGGTCCCTTCTGACAATATGTCTGAAGTATGAGAGATGCAGTCTGGCCATCTTGGATTCCAAGGAACATTCTAGCTATACTTCTTCCAACACAGATTGGTTTGTTCTTTTGGCAGTCCATGGTACTTTTAAAATTCTCCTTCAATACCATACCATAAATGCATTAATTCTTCTGCAGTCTTCCTTATTCACTGTCCAACTTTCACATAGATATGAAGTCACTGCAAATATCATGCCTTGGGTCAGGCACACCTTAGTCCTCAAACTGACATCTTTGCTCTTGAACACTTTAAAGAGCGCTTGTACGGCAGATTTGTCTAATGCAATACATCATTTAATTTTTTGACTGCTGCTTCCATAAGTGTTGATGGTTGATCCAAGCAAAATGAGGTCTTTGACAATCTTTTTTTTCAACATTTTATCCATTTATATAAATGTTGTTTATTGGCCCAGTGCTGAGGATTTTTGTCTTCTTTACATTGAAATGCAACCCATACCAAGGCTGTGGTCTTTGATCTTCATCAGTAAGTATTTTAAGTCCTGTTCACCTTCAGAAAGCAAGGTTGTTGTTAAAGATTTGTTGGAAGAAAACTTCCCTAATATCAAGAAAAATGAGAAGAAATACATTCAAAAAGCTCAAAAACCCTAAATAGGATAGACTCCAAAAGAAAATTGCCAAGACATATCATGATAAAAGTTTCCAAAAACAAGACAAGGAAATAGTTAAGAAAGCTCAGGAAAAATGAAAAGTTACTTACAAAGAAAAACCAGTAAGACTAAGCTTTGATTTCTTAGCAGAAACCATGCAGGCAAAAAGGCACAGGATGAAATATATAAAACTTTAAAAGAATAAAACTGCCAAATGAATTATATAGTCTCTCATATGCAACAGCAAAATTAGGATATTTCAAAATAAACATAAATTAAGAAAATTCTTAAAAAACAGACCAACCTTAAAGAAAATACTAAAAATAATTCTTTGGGCAGAGACGCAATAAAGGCAACCAAAAAATCTGAGATTAACATACATGACAACACCATCCACAAGTCCACCCAGTTATACAATTATCCCCTCTTTCATTAAGTGCCATCAAGTCGGTTCTGACTCATAGAGATTCCTGTATAGGGTTTCTGAGAAGTGGCTGGTGAGTTTAAATTGCCAATCTTGTGGTTCATAGTTTAGTGCTTATCGACAGCACCACATCAGAACAAAACTAACCTAAAAGATATCAATTTGCAAATGAAGACAACTGCAAACTTAAAGGGAAGAACATCCTCAGCATATCTCAAGCTGAAAGAACTGAAGAGAGAGAGAGAGAGAGAGAAAAAAAAAAAATCAAACCTTGACTTGAAATATCGAAGGATTCTATGGGCAAAATAAAGAGCTCTGGTAGCATAGTGCTTACGAGTTGGGCTGCTAACCTCAAGGTCAGCAGTTCAAAACTACCAGCTGTAAGAAAGATGAGGAAGAGAGAAAGTAGGAAAAAATCTACTCCAGTAGATTTACAGCCTCCAAAACCCTATACAGGGTCACTATGAGTCAGAATCGACTCAATGGGCAAAATATTGAATGATCTTCAAAAGAAGATTGAAGGAATATACTACCAAAAAGAAATGGTTAATGTTCAATCATTCTAAAAGGTAGCCTATTATAAAGAACCAGTGATCCTGAAGTAAGAAGAAGGCATTGTCAAAGAACAAGACTCCAGGAATTGATGGAATACAAGTTGAAATCTTTCAGCAAACTGAGGCAGCGCTGGAGGCACTCATTCACCAATGCCAAGAAATTTGGAAGACAAATACCTGGCCAACTGATTAGAATATATCCATATTTCTGCCCATCCAAAGAGAGATGGCCCAATCAAATGTGGAAATCATCGGATAATATCATTAATATCACATGCAAGTAAAATTTTCCTAAAGATAATTTTTAAAATGGCTATGATAGCACACTCACAGGAAACAGATTTAGATGAGGACATGGAATGAGGGCTTTCATTGCTAACATCAGATGGATCTTGGTTGAAAGCAGAGGATACTAGAAAAATGTTTCCCTGTGCTTTATTGACTATGTAGAGGCTTTCGACTGTGGATCATGACAAACTGGACAGCATTGCAAAGAATGAGTATTCTGGAACACTTAATCCTGCCTACAAGGAACTTACACATGGATCAAGAGACAATTGTTTGAACAGAACAAGGGACACTGAATAGTTTTAAATCAGGAAATGTGTATGCCAGGGTTGTATTCTTTCACCATACTCAATCTGTATGCCTATCAACTAATTGAGAAGCTGCATTATATGAAGAAGTACATGACATCAGGATTGGAGGAAGACTTACTAGCAATTTGGGATATGCAGATAATACAATCGTGCTTGCCGGTGGTGACGAGGGCTTAAAATACTTACTGACAAAGATTAAAGACTATAACCTTCATTATGGATTGTGCTTCAATGTAAAGAAAACAAAATTCCTCACTATTGGACCAATAAGTAACATCAAAATAAGTGGAGAAAACAAATCCAACTCTCTGTATATAGTTTTGATAGGGACAGGCAACTTAGACATTGGCTACCTAAAAAGGGGGTGCTGTAAAGTGTAGGGTCAGAGAAAAAGAGGAAGACCCCCAACGAGATGGATTGGCCAAGTGGCAGCATCGATGGATTCAAGTGTGGCAACTATAGTTAGGTTGGCCCAGGATCGGGGAAGTGTTTCGTTCTGCTGTGCATAAGATTGCTATGGGTTGGAACCGACTTGATGGCACCTAACAACAACAACAACAACATAAAGGCATGAAGTGACTGGCTTACAAGTTTTCAAAAGGGAGTTTAGTTTCAGAGTGTGTGGGAGAAGGTAGAATCCCCATTGAATAATCTTCATTTTGTCTAGACAGACCGGGTGAAAAGAGAGGGGGATTCTACAATGATTCAAAAGTGAATAATTGTTATCATGACTAATTGTGACCATCACAACTGTAAATATAGGAGTTTTGTAACAAAAAGTGGGAAGTAGTTAATCTTACAAATCAGGAAAAGAGGATCGGAGGACCATCAAGGGACAAGAGCATGAGCAGAATGTGGAATCCTATCTAGAGAAGCAACGACACCAAAAATGGAGGCAGAGACAAGGACATGGAGAAATAAAGCAGTTGAAGACTCTAGACTCACGGGAAAAGAAAGGCTGTGTGCTGGCGGCTAGGAGGCAGGCTTGCAGAATGTGCCCTTTGATTATTTAAATGATTATATATTCCTGAGTATTTTTGTATACATCAAAACAAAACAAAACAGAGGGAATAGAAGCAAATATTGTTGAATGATGACACATGGAGGAGATTGTAATTATTGCAATGAAATGATTGTAAAACTGATGTTCTCCCATGTAAACTATCACTTAATTCATAATAAAAATGTAAACAATAAAAAAAGAAAAAACAAATGGAGAAAAGAATGAGGATGTCAAAGATTTCACCTTGCTTGGATCCATTATCAACACTCATGGAAGCAGCAGTCAAGAAATCAAACTATGTATATTATTGTTGTTTTTAAGTGTCATTGAGTGTTGATTCCAACACCAACCTAGCAGTTCAAATAGACTTTGCAGTCCAGCGCATTATCGTGCAGGGTCACACCAAGACTCCAAACTATGTATCGCATTCGGCACATCTGCTGCATAAGACCTCTTTAAAGTGTTCAAGAACAAAGACGTCAGTTTATGCCTGCCCCAAACAATGGTATTTTTGATAGCCTCATATGCATGTGGAAATTGAATGCACAATATGGAAGACCACAGAAGAAATGATATATTTGAGTTATGGTATTAGAGAAGAATACTGAAAATATCATAGACGTCCAAAAGAACAAATCAATGCATGTTTGAAAAGTACAGGAAGAATGCTCCTAAGAAACCAGAATGGTCTATCCTACTCAGATATAGTATCAGGAGGGATCAGTCCATGGAAAAGAACATCATGCTTGGTAAAGTGGAGGATCAGTAAAGAAGAGGGAGACCCCCCAATAAAATGGATTGGCACAGTGACAGCAGCAATGGATTTAAATATAACCATGACTGTGGGTCGGTACAAGCCTGGACAGTGTTTCATTCTGTTGTTCATAAGGTTACTGTGAGTCAGAGCCAACTAGATGGTGAGATCTTTGATTTAACAACAACAGCAACAACATAAAAAGAAGATATAAATAGTGTAGTTACAGAACTTCCAGACTGAGAGAAAGTCAAGATTATTTCATGATGTAACAATTGTTTTAAACTTGGGAAGAGATTAATAAATTACAAGGAAACTTGAAAGAAAATTAATAAACCTCATCAAAATGAAAAAGAGGAAAGTCATAAAGATTTATTAAACATTAAGATAGCAGCAACAAAGGAAATGATAAGAACACCCTTATTCATTCAAACAAAATGAATTCAACACATAAAATTATGCGGAACCAAGAAACTAGCAGTATCACACACAACCCCCCTCCCCCAGCAAAATGAAAGCAATAAATTCATATCTCTTGATAGTTACATTGAATGTAAATGGATTAAATAACCAACTAAAAGACCGAGAGAAGCAGAATGGATAAAAAAACAAACAAACAAACAAAAAACAGTACTCATCAATATGCTGTTGACAACACACATATCTTAGACACAAAGATAAAGATAAACTAAAACCCAAGAGAAATTATAATAAAAAAAAACCAGGAATGACAATATTAATTTCTCATATAGTTTTTAAGGCGAAACAAGGATAAGGAAAAAAAAAAGGTTGTCACATAATGATTAAAGGGCTAACTATACAAGAGTCATGATTAATATCTCTGCTTCTAATGAAAAAGCCTCAAAACATATAAATCAAATTCTACTAGAATTGAAGAAACAAGTACACACCTCTACAATAATAGTAGGAAATACCACTTTTGACAAAGGACAGAACTAGAAAGAAACTCAACAAAGACACAGAGAAACTAAAGAACACCATCAGCCAACTTGACCTCATAGACATATACAGAACACTTCACCCAACAACAGCCCAATATACATTCTCTTCCAGTACACATAGAACATTCTCCAGAAGTGATCACATGTTAGGCCAAAAAGCAAGCCTCAATACATTATAAAAACTGAAATATTTCCAAGCATCTGCTCAGATCATAATACTATAAAATTAGAAATCAACAGTAGGAAGATTCAAGAAAAAAAAAAAATCAAATACATGTAAACTGAGTTAATACCCTGCTTGAAAACTACTAGGTAATAGTTGTTGTTAAGTGCCATTGAGTTGGTTCTAACTCATAGTGACCTTGGGTTTCCACAGAGAGGCTGGTGGGTTTGAACTGCTACTGTGCAGTTCATACTGATCCTGTGATCCAGTATTTATCCTACAGCACCATACTATGATGCCTTCTATTGCTAGATAATAGAAGAAATTCAAAATTCAAAATTCCTTGACTCAAACAAGAGTTGAAACTCTGGGACACAGCAAAAATAATGCTCAAGGGACAATGTACTGCAATGAATGTACACACCTAGAAAGAAAAAAAGAACTAAAATCAGCACCTTAATCCAACATTTTTAACAATTAAAAAAAGAGCAGAAAAGTGAACCTATAGTCAACAGAAAAAAGAGAAAAAATTGTAATATAAATAAATGAGACAGAAAAACAGTATAAAGAATAGATAAGACTAGAAGTTGGTTCTTTGAAAGGATTAATAAAAACAACATATTGGCAAATCTAGCAAACAAACAAAAAGATGCAAATAACATGGATAAAAAATGAAATGACAATGCCATAACAGAACCAACTGAAACAAAAATGATAATAACAGAATACTATGAAGAACTTTATTCCAATAAATTTGAAAACCTAGAAAAAATGGAAAAATTTCTAGAAATACACATCCTACCTAAACTAATACATATTGAGCTAGGAAATTTGAACAAACCCACAACAAAAGAAGAAATTGATCAGGTCGTTAAAAAGTGCCCAACAAAAAAAAAGTCTGGGCTCAGAAAGCTTCACTGGAAAATTATACTAAACATTGAGAGAAGAGCTTATGCCAGTTCTACTCAAATTATTCCAGAATGTAGGAAAGGATGGAATACTCAGAAATTTATTTTATGAAGAAAGCATAACTCTGCTACTAAAATCAGGTGAAGACATCACTAAGAAAGAAAACTACAGACCTATATACCTCATAAACATAGATGCAAAAATTCTCAACAAAATCCTAGCCAATAGAATATAAGAAAATACCAAAACAATACTATAGCATGAGCAAGTGAGAGTCATACCAAGTATACAAGGATGATTCAACATTAGTAAAACAATCAATGTAATCCACCACAAAAAGAAAACAAAGGAAAAAAAGAACACATAATCATATCAATCAACCACAAAAGGCATTTGACAAAATCCAATACTATTCCTGGTAAAAACAATCTATGAATTAGGAATAGAAGGGAAATTCTTCAACACAATTAAGAGCATATATACAAAACCAATTGTCAACATTAGTCTCAGTGGAGAGAGACTAAAAACCTTCCATTACAGCTGGGAACCAGACAAGAATGTCCTTTATCACCACTCCTTTTCAATAGATTCCTAGAAGTCTTAGCCAGATATTTAAGGTAAGAAAGGGAAATTAAAGGTATCCAAGTTGGCAAAGAAGAAATAAAACTTTCTCTATTTTCAGATGATATTATTCTATATATAGAAAATTCCAAAGACTTGCCAAGAAACGGATTTGCATGAATTGAAAGATTCAGCAAAGAGGCAGGGTAGATGATCTTACTACAAAAATCAGGTGGATTTCATTACACTAACAAAGAGAACTCTGAAAAGGAAATCAGGAAAACAATACTATTTACAGTAGTCACCCCAAAGATGAAATACTTAGGAATAAATTTTACTGAGAAACAAACAACTCATACAAAGAAACCTACAAAACAAAAGTTGTTGCTGCATTTAGGTGCCTTCGAGTTGGCTTGGACCCTTAGTGACCTTATTTACAACAGAACGAACCACTTCCTAGTCCTGCGCCATCCTTACAATTGCTGCTACATTTCAGTCCATTGCTGCTGCCACTCTGGCAATCCATCTCATGGGGTCTCTCCTTTTATTGCTGACCCTCCACTTTGGCAAGCATGATGTCCTTCTCCAGGGACTTGTCTCTCTTGATAATATGTCTGAAGCATGAGAGATGAAATCTGGCCATCTTGGCTTCTAAGGATTGGAAGACTCCTACCCAAAGTAGGAGTCCTGGTGTGGCACTGCAGGATAAAACACTGGATCACAAGTTAAGTTTGAGTCTCAGGGTCAGCAGTTCAAATCTGGTCATCATAATTTCTAAGGATAGGAAGAGCATTGTGAAAATGCCAGGACTACCCAAAGTCAGAGGTTCAAGTTCACCAGCTGCTCCTAGGCAATCCTATACAGGGTTGCTATGAGTAGGAATCGACTTTATGGCACTTAAGAACAACAGGACCCACAGTGACCTACAGATATAAAGCAAACATGATTAAAATTCCAACATCATTCTTTAAAGAGAAAAAACACTAATCGACAACTTTATATGGAAAGGAAAGAGATCTGGATCCACAAAACACTACTAAAGAAGAACAAAGTAGGATGCTTTACACTTTCCTATCTTAAAACCTAATATATAGTCACAGTAGTCAAACAGCCTGGTTCTGGTACAATGAAAAACACATAGACCAAGGAAATGGAATTGAGAGACCAGAGCAAATCCATGCACCTGTGGACAGCTATTCTTTGACAAAGGACCCAAACTCATTAAATGGAGAGGAGATAATTTCCAAAAAATAGTGTTGAAAAACTAGATATTCCATTTGTAGAAGAATGAAACAGTATCCATATTGCATACATATACAAACATGAATTCAAGGTGGATCTATGATCTCTGCCAAACCAATATATAATCGCTTTGCTTTGCTTGTATGTTACAGACCACAAAGATCGTCTCCTAAAAATTGCTTAAAAAACAAAACAAAACTTTTTACTGTGAGTTGAGTGAAGGTTTGCAGAGCAGATTATCAGTTTTACATTTAGCAAATCATATATGTTGTGTCATTACAATGATTACAATACCCCTATGTACCACATGTTAACACTATTTACCTCTGTTCATTTTAACTATTGTATTCTTCAGTGTGTCTCTGCTATCTTCAGCTTTCCTCTGCTAATCTCTTTCTTGTATATTGCCTGCCCTGTCACCCATGTCAACATATTTCACCCATGTCAACATGTTTCTACCCTCTAGCCTATTAATACTTTTCCCTTTCTACACTGCCCCCCTCAACCATCATAGAATATTTCTTTTGTTAAGAAAACATTCTCATCTTTTTACAACATTGGTCTCAGCAGTATTTATCCTTTTGTGATTGACTAATTTCACTCAGAATAATATCCTCCAGCTTCACCCATGTTGTGAGTTGTTTTGCAAATTCATCACCATTCATGAACTTTGGGTAGCATTCCATTTTGTGTAGGTACTAAAATTTGTTTAACCATTCTTCCACTGACATTTAGGCTGTCTCCATCTTTTTGATGTGTCTCTTATTAAAGGATCTTGTTTTGTAATCCATTCTGCTCTGTCTCTTGACTGGTGCATTTAATCCATTTACATTCCATGTAATTATTGATAGGTATGAATTGATGGCTTTCATTTTGTGGTGTGGTTTTTTGTGTGTGTGTGATCCTGCTGGTCTTTTGTTCCACATAATTTTCTGCACTGAATTCATTTTGTTTGTGGGTTTTCTTCTCATTTTTATTTCTAGTATATTAATGTTTACTAAATCTTTCTGATTTTCCTCTTTATTTTGATGTGTAGGTGTACCAATTTTCAGGGTAAATTGCA
>NW_006408655.1:7142814-7144605 GCF_000296735.1 Chrysochloris asiatica
TGGCCAAGTGGCAGCATCAGTGGGCTCAAGCGTGGCAACAATAGTGAGGTTGGCCCAGGATCCAGCAGCGTTTTGTTCTGTTGTGCATAAGTTTGCTATGAGTCGGTATCGACTGGATGGCACCTAACAACAACAACAACAATTTGAGGGACAGCTTTGCTGGGTATATGATTGTTGGTTGGCAATTCTCATCATTAGAGACTTTAAGTAGAGGCTAAATAACCACATGGTGTAGGCAATTCAAGCCCTGAACAGGAAGTTCCTTTAGATAAATTTTACAATTTCTCCTCAAATCTTCCTATGATATAAATTGCATTAAAGAAACTTAGAAAGTCATAGGTAACAGCAAACTACTATATTCACCTATCAAAAAATCTTTATGAAGTAACTGTGTATTTGGAAATTGGTTGCACCTTGGTTTCACACATTCTCTTCTTCAAGGACCTTTTAGTTATGGAGAAATAAGATCATAGATTAAGTTGTCTTCCCCAGAAAGGTGTGTCCACTTGGCTGGGTCATGATTCTCATTGGCAATTGTGAAATGGTGTAATTTGACAGTTATGGAATGATGTAATCATCCCCATGATGTGATCTGATGTGATCAACCACTGTAAGAGGATTAGGGTGAGATGCAACAACCTTACTTTTGTCACAGCAATGATCTGATATAAGGGGAGTCTTCCTGGGTGTGCCCTGCAACATCTTTAATCTTACAAGAAATAGAAGGAGAAAGAAGTAAGCAGAGAAGAGGTATGTACTATCACCAAGAAAGATGAATGGAAGGTCAACATATCCTTTAGAGCGAGGGTTCCTGCACTGAGAACCTCCTAGATCCAGAGGAAGACTGATGAAAAGAACCTTTCCTCAGAACTAGGCAGAGATGACACCCTGACTTTGGACTTTTATCCTCCTAAATGATAAGAAAATAAATTTCTGCTAAAGACACCTACTTGTGACATACCTGTTACAGCAGCATGAGATAACTAAGATAGAGACAGACAAGTAAATAGATAATTATGAATAAGTCTGATAAGTAGTATTGTAGCAGTATAGTAGAGACAAATAAAGGTGCTATCGAGTTGATCAGAGAGTTGCTAAACTTAGGGGAATCATTATGAAAGGGCAACATTTAATGGAATGTCTAGTAGGAGTCAGCCAACAAGAAAGAAAGAGAAGCTGTTCTAGGAAATGGATACAACCTGTAAAAGGCCTCGAGGCATGAAAGTGTGATGCATTCCTGGAACTGTAAGTACTATAAACATGCCAAGTACTATTATTTGTTTCCACAGCAGGCTAAAAACCACCAGTTCATTGTTCCCAATTGTTTAGATGTGTTTGTGTATTTGATAGCACATCACTGCAACATCTACACAATAGTCTTAAACTTTATACATTGAATTTTTATTTCAATTTTTTTCATATCTATTAACTGAATATGGTCAAGTTTTTACAAATATCAATTCTAGAATATTTTTATAAGGATTTTGAATTCATTAATATTTATTGTAATTATTCCAGCAGTTTTTAGGGCTTTTTTTTTCATTTCATCTTATTTAATATTTATCATTGATCACATGCCAAGACATTGGAAACCTTATACAGGGTTTCTACGAGTTGGAACCGACTCTACGGCACTTAAGAACAATAACAATTTATCGTAATTTGTTAAATTTTTTTGTCTTTACTTTTGTTGGAATTGATCTTTTTTCTTTTAGACTTTTATTTTGGGATCTTCCTGGCAATTTAGAAAACACACTGTATATTTATTTGGTAGTTTTCTCACTTTTTTTT
>NW_006408655.1:7145465-7154684 GCF_000296735.1 Chrysochloris asiatica
GGGTTGCTGTGAGTCGAACCGACTCCACAGCACATTACCACCACCATCACTTTTTCATTGGGGTTCTAGTATGGTGCTGTAGGATGAGCACTGAAATGCTAATGTTGGAAACCCTATACAATATAGCTATAAGTCAGAACCAAATTAATGGCATTTGACAACAACAGTAGCAACAACAACAACTATATGCCAAACACTACTTTAGTCTTTGCAGCTACAATCATGTAGGGGAATTAAGAAAAAAAAAATTTAACAAATAAACCATGAAGAAAATCAGACTGGTAGGAAGTGATAGAAAGTGAAGTCGTGAGCAGATGGGTGTGTGCAGGACAAATGTAGAACTCTGAGAAGGCCTCATTGTAAAGGTAGGCCTCTCGACTGAAAACAATTTCAAAAAGCCCTGTGGGAACCTGGGAGAAAGCATTCCAGGGGAAGGAAGCAGCATGCACAAAGGGGTTAATGGGATAGGGTTGTTCTGAGAAGTAAGCAGAGGTTTTTGAGGTAAAGAATTAGGACTGTTATTCCAAGTATGAGAGGAATGTAGGTTTATTTTTAAAGTTTGATTAAGGAAGATTTCAAATTTATACAAAAGTAGAGAAAATAGTATGAAGAATTATCCGATATCCATCAACCAGTTTCAATAATTATTAGCACATGGCCAATCTTATTTCATCTGTATCCTTATGCACACTCCCCTGAAATACTTTGAAACAAAATTATGATAACAATTTATTCTTAAAGATTTTGCTATGTGTTGTTAAAAGGTAAGGACTCCTTTTAAAAGAAAATATAATGTCATTATCATTACAAAAATTAATAACAATCTCTTAGTATAAACAAATCCCAGTCAGTGTTCTGGTTTCTCCAAATGTCTCATATTAGTTTTTAGAGTTTGTTCAAACAAGAATGCTAAAAACCTCATAGATCACAATAGCTTGACTGGTCCCTTAAATCCTTTTTAATCTGACTATACCCCTTCCCTTTTTTTTCTCTACTTGCAATTCTTTTATTGAGGAAACTGGGTTGTTTGTCCTATAGCACTAACAGTATGAATTTTGCTGATCGCATCCTCTATGATGTTAAGATATTCTTCATTCCTCAGATTTCCTACAAATTGACAGTAACAGAGGCTTCACATATAGGTTTGACTTTTTTGGCAAAAACACTTTCATTAGGAGATATACAAGGCATGATCTTCTCTGTGAAATAAGGCATATGGCTGTTAGTATCAAATGCATCTTGGCTGAACACAGAGAATAGCAAAAAGATGTTTACCTGTGCTTTATGGCTATGTAAAGGCTGCGTGGATCATAATAAGGTATAATTATCATTGTAAAGAATGGGAATTGCAGACACTTAATTGTGCTTGTGGAACCTGTGCAAAGACGAAGAGTTTGAAAAGAACAAGGTGATATTGCCTGGCTTGAAATCAGGAAAGGTATGGGTCAGAGTTGCATCCTTTTGTCACGTTTATTCAATCGGCATGCTGAGCAATAATACGAGATGAGAGGTTACATGAAGAAGAACATGGCATCAGGATTGGAGGAAGACTCATTAACAACCTGTGATATGCAAATGATACAACCTTGTTTGCTAGAAGTGAAGAGGACTTAAAATACTTACTAATGAAGTATGGATTGCACCTCAATGTAAAGAAAACAAAGATCCTCACAATTGGTTCAATAAATAACATCATGATAAATAGAGAAAATATTGATGTTGTCAAAGACTTCATTTTGCTTGGATCCACTATCAACACTTATGGAAGCAGCAGTCAAAAAAATCAAATGATGTATTGCATTAGACTAATCTGCTGCACAAGAACTCTTTAAAGGGTTCAGAAGCAAAGATGTCAGTTTGAGAACTAAGGTGTGCTTGACCCAAGCCATGATATTTTCACTTATTTCAGATGAATGTGAAAGTTGGACAATAAACACGGAATTGAGTAGAAGGATTGATGCATTTGAGTTATGGTGTTGCAGGAGAATGTTAAATGTACCATGGACTCCCAAAAGAACAACAACAAAAAAAATCTTTGTTGGAAGTATAGCCAGAATACTTAGAAGCTAGGATGGCCAGACTTCATGTCTCATACTTTATACATACTATCAGGAGGGACCAGTTCCTGGAGAAGGATGTCATGCTCGTCAAAGTGGAGGGTCAGCAAAAAAGAGGAAGATTCCCAATGAGATGGATTGGCACAGTGGAGGTAGCAGCAATGGACTCAAGTGTAGCAATGATTGTGAGGTTGGCGCAGGACTGGGTAGTGTTTCGTTCCATTGTGCATAGGGTTGCTATGAGATGTTATCAACTCGAAGGCACTTATTAACAACAACAACTACACTTTAACAATAGTTGACAGCTGTGTGAGTAGCCTTGGAACCAAAAGGGAAGCAAGTCAGGAATGTGAGTTCAAAATCTCCTTCAGTTTGACTTTGAAGACTGTAATCTTTATATCAAAGTCCTGGTATGGTGCTATGGGTTAATGCTCTGGACTGCAAGGTCAATTTGAGCCACAAGTTCAGTGGTTCAAGCTTACCAGTCATACCTCGGAAACCCTACGCAGCGTTGCTATGAGTCAAAATCACTAGACAGCACTTAATAGCAGCAATCTTTATATCATTGCTTCATAATATAAAAACAAAATATTGACACATATATATTGTGTTGTTTAGAAGGTTGTACAACAAATGATTGTGGATACAGCTGTTAAATATAAATTAGTGAATGTGTATAATAAAAGTCATAATGAAAGCAAATCTTTTCAAAAAGAAATTGAATGTAAGCTACATTTGTTTGTTTGCTTCAAATAAGAACTTTGCCAAGAAATCCCACATATATTTAAAATGTTCCATGAAAAACTAAAGAATATTTACAATTCAGGTCATGGTTTGTAGTTTAAAGTACTCATATGAAAGAAAGTGAAAGCTGGTTTCTGAATAATTTTACTTAAATTTAACTATTTAACTCCACTAATGAGTTAATTTGGAGGGTGAGAATTCAACAGATCAGATTTTTTAGCTCTAATACAACCATATCAGAAAACCACAGAAGTGCTAAGTTACAGGTCTCAAATTCCATCAACATACAACGTTTTAATCACCCTGGTTTAATTAAAGTTTTAAAATAAATTCTGAGTTAAGAAAATGCTGTGAGGCCAAGTTCTGATCCAGGCTTGTCTTAGTGTGATGCAAACAGTGGCCATAGGCCAAGGACGCTGCATGCTCTCAGCCTGAAATACGAGCCTGGCTCCTGGGAGACCAGAGGAGCCTAAACAAACATCTGGACCCTTCTAGATGCTTACTAGTTTTAGTTTTTATAACAGTCTTCTCTGGGTTCCTATATAAATACAAAATACATGGTGTAATTTTACTTAGAAAAGACATGAAAATCTTTAGATTGCAGCACCAATTTTATTTAGCTCCATGCTGGTGGTAGGAGAGCCTAGCTAGCTACTTCTGCTTATTTTTAACAAACTGTCTTATTACCTCTCCAGGCTTTTCATTTCTATTATCCCTCTTCCTTAATAGTTTATTTTTTAAATTTAATTTTCTATTTTCTTACTACAGTTTGATTTTTCATTAAATCACAAAGGGGTATTTAATTCATAGTAATTAATGGCAAAACCTATAAACATGAAAGTCCATCTGTCGCAATAGCAGCTATAATACTTTGATGACCAACAACTTAAAATAATCAACTGATTCACAATCTGGACTAAAGCCTGACATTCTAACAGGGATAGTCAATGCGTGGCCTGCAGATGTGCTTGGTTTGGCCAGCACATGTTCTTTTTAAAAAATTGAATTATGAGTGACGTTAAGTGAAATGCCTTTTCCCCAGTTGACCTTCAGCCAAACAGTCTTAAACCTCTCTCACATTTACCCTACCCGGATGGCCTCTGAGTTATCTAAGTATGTATCTGAGTAGAATTTTCTAGAAGACCTCACAGCAGCATTTCTCAAACGTGCCTGAAGGAGTTCTGAAGTGTGGCCCAGTATTGTGCATATTTTAGGAGCATTTCACAGGATTCTGAGGGGCAAGGGTGAGGGATGTTGTAGAGCATAATTAGCTGAAGGTTTGCCTGTGAACAACTCCAGACTAGCAGAGCTTAATTCCATCTTGTGCCTAGTTGTAGTGTTCAGATACTAATTTTTCTTGAGTAACTCACTTCTGACAGAGTTAGAAACGATATATTTTAAAGTAGGTTTCATCACTAAGACTTCTGAAATAGATAATTCACTGAAGGCGGGGAGAGAATTGATCAATGGAAAGCTGAATTTCTAAGCTTGAACACAAATATCTCAATAATTTTATCTGCTAGAGGAATAAACAGAAAAAAGAAGAAGAACAACAAAAATCCAAAGAAAGTCTAAGATTTATGCAGGACACTATCAAGAGAAATAACTTACATGTGACAGGAATTCCTGTCACATGTAATAGAGAAGAAACAAACAAACAAACAAACAAACAAACAAACAAACAAAAACAAAACAAATAACATGGAGACTATTGTCCAAGAGTTGTTGGAAGAAAACTTCTCTAACATCATGAAAGATGAGAAGGTAGTCATTCCAGAAGTTGAATGAATAGCATGGACCCCAAAAGTAAATCACTAAGATATATTATAATCAAGCTTTTCAAAACCAAAGACAAGAAAAGAATCCTGGTAGCAGCTCTGGAAAAACAAAAAGTTAACTATGAAGGATAACTAACAAGACTAAGTTCTGATTTCCGAGTAGAAATCACGCAGGCACGAAGACAATGAAATGACATATATAAAGCTGAAGGAATCATATATAAGCCAACCAAGAATGCTATATTCAGCAAAATGGTCCACCAAATATGATGGTCAAATTAGGTCATTTTCAGACAAACAGAAATTAAAATAATTTGTAAAAACCAGATAAGCTTTACAAAAATACTAAAATACTACTTGGGTAGAGAACAAACAATAGCAGACAACAGTTTGAGACTAACATATATGACTATATCACCTAGATTCAATCCAGATATAGAAGTATGCAGAGTAAAACAGACCTTTAAGATTGAAAAGAAAGAAACAAATACCAAAACAACAACAAAACTATAAAGAAGAGGGAATAATCTAGATACAGAACTTCCAAATGAAGAAGAAATCACATAGATCTCTCTCTCACACACACACACACACACCAGAATAAAAATAAATCTAAATTTAACCCTAAAAGTGAAACCAAGCCTTACTTCTAGCCTTAGCCCAGCCCTCACCCATAACACTAAGCCTAGTTCTAATCATAACTCTAAAAATAATTGAAGTCCTAGGTTTAGCAATAGTCCCAACCCTAACTCTCACTCCTTACTCCTATCCAGCCACCCACTCCAAAAATTAAAGCACACACACACAATAAATGTAGGTTTTAGGGCCATGTTCCCCAGTTAGCCCTCAGGAACGTTCCAGGACACAGTCCTTAATCGTCTCCTAATTGTGATGTCATACCCAAAGAGTTTCAGACTGTAAGTTTTCCTATCTGCAATAGTGTCTTCTCTGCTTTCTATAGGCCCAGCGTGTGTATATGACACATGGCTGCTGCTGTCACTCATGGTTGTGGGAGGAAATTGTTCTCTGTGAAAAGGTCAACATGTGGAGATACAGAACTTTGGAAACTCATCTTGGTATCTATAATTTCTCTCACTTGGGTGACCTGTGTTTGACTTTGTCTTATATTTACTTTTATTTAAGACTTAATAAAAAGTCTGTATAGTATTTATAACTTTGAAGATAGGGTCACTTTTTACCCCTATAGTAAAAGCATAGTTGTTAGGATTCAAAGATTCTTGCCTGATAGGATCGCTGGAGACCCATGGACCAGTAGGTGCTGAAAAATGGGGTCTTTAGCCCTACTGCACTCTGCAGACCTCTGGGGGAGAATCTCCAAGGTAAGCACTCTTGAATTTCAAACCCATGTTTACGGGCTTCTCATGACTCCTTATTAAGTCTTAATCTTGTTTATGTGTTTCTCTCATCTAAAATTCTGCTTCTGTTCATTCTATTTATAATTTCCATATGCTTGCTAGTGGACAATTTTGGTTGGGATTCTCACAGTGGGACTCATGTAGGCATTTTAAGGGAAATGGTTCTATTTTTCTTAGAAAACTTGGAGTCCTTTGTGCTCATTCTGGTGTGGAAGCCATGGGGATTCTTGATCAATTTGGTGAGAAACCCTGTGTCCAGCTTCACTGGAAAATTTTGCTGTCTCAGGACGTGGTATGTGACTTGTGGTAAAATCACCTTGAGTTTTGTAAGAATTGGCAGGGGGAACAGACAAGCAGTTCCTGACATGTTTTGGAAACAAGTATTTCTTCAGAGAATTCTCTGTAACTTTAAGATGAGTTAACCTAAGTTAAATTAGATAGTTATGTTCGTGTATGTGTGTATTTGTGTTTTATGTCATACTATTTTGAGAATGTTACGTTGTTGCTATAAAGAATGTTATAAGGGCAGACATAAGCATTTTAATCTTATTAAAAACACTGGCCCTGTTTTCCCTCCCATAAAATTTGCATGTGATTAATTTGCAGTTTGGCTGCTTTTTGTTGACTTTAAAATAGCCAGTTCATTTAAAGAGATTTCTATAGAAAAAAAAAAAAAGCTACTTTGATTCATATATAATAAGTCCTTTCTAAAATAATAACACAAAAATGTGATTTTTGCCTCTGGATGGTATTATTAAGAATTCTTTTAGCTCTGTTTCTTTTCACACATGTGCATTATGAGTTATATTGCTTATATAGAAAATTAATAATATATTCTCATTTCAACAGAGCCTTATATTTGTAACAACCTGAAACAAAAATTTTCATAAGTAACTTGAATTAGATACGGTAAAACACAAAGTAACCTTTTACATTTCCCCCCTTAATCCTGATACAGAAATAGCTTCTCCTAAAGGAATTTGATTGCCCATTGTTTCCAAATAACCTGGGGGGGGAATTAAAAAGTAAGAAGAATTAGAGGGGTCCCTGGTGACTCAGTGTACTAAGCGCTATGCGATAACTACAAGGTTCACAGTTCAAGCCCACCAGCTGCTCCTTGAAAAAAAAAAAAGAGGCTGTCTGGTCCCATGGATATATTTTGAAAACAGAGCAATCCTGTTTTCCTCCACAGGGTAGGGTCTTCATGAGTGGGACTAAACTCATTGGCAACAAGCTAATTAGGTGGTGTTGTTAAGTGCCATCAAGTCGGTTCCGACCCATAGCGACCCTGTATAGGGTTTCAGAGGAACAGCTGGTGAACATGAACCACCGAATTTGCAGTTTAAACGGCTTTGCAGTCTGGTGCACTGACCCACAGCACCACAGCATAAGGTGTAGACATCTTTAAAGACCCTGAAGTCAAATTTAGATGAAAAAGTAGAAACAACAAACTGAAAGTTTAAAAGAAATCTTGAGACAGTTAAACAAACTTTTATTTCAACAGAGATTAGACTTTTTAGTGTATAAACAGCTTCAAGATCTTCAAGCAAGTTTTGTTGTTGTTAAGTACCGTGGAGTCTGTTCCGACTCATAGTGACCCTGCACACGGTTTCCCTATGCTGTAAATCTTTACGGGAACAGAAAGCTTCATCTTTATCCTGCGGAACGGCTGGTAGTTTCGAACTGTCGAACTTCAGGTTAGCAGCCTGATTCATAACCAATATGCTACCAGAGCTCCTTTCAAGTAAGTTTAGTGATATTGAATTAAGTTAACAAACATTTAATATAATATTCATAAGCTTTTGCTTTTCAAAGAAAAGAAGTATACACTTCAGGTCTGCTGATTAGTGTGTTCATTTTATATTTCATTAGAAATTATATTATAAAACAAAATCAAAACAATGCTTCAAAGTCAGCAAAAAGAGTTATCTGGTATAATCAAAGATATATTTTGATTTAAGTTTAATATCTAATCTTAGATTTCTTAAGAATCTTAAATGTTAACAGTATTAAAAGAAATTGGATTTCCAGTCATTAAAATAACTTTTAACTATTAACTGACAAGTTTAATTCATTCTTTAAATAATCTGACTTCCAGGACTAGGGCAAATTAGATTTTGTCAAGTCATGTACTTTTTAAAAAGAATAAAATGCTCTATTTATTTACCAACAAATTACTATAGATTCTAATAAAAGAATTTCATTAAATACGTTCAAATTTTTAGTTATTCTGCCAACTTAATCATAATGGTTTCTTTTAAATTCAATCTACTAATCTACAAATTTAATTCAAATATTATTAAAATGTTGTTTTTGTTAAGTGCCATCAAATCGGTTCTGACTCATACTGATCCTGTGTAGGATTCCTGAGGAGCAGCTGGTGAGTTTGAACTGCCGACCTTGTAATTCAAACTGACCTTGTGGTTGAAGGCTTATCCTGTAGCCTTGAAATCTTGAACTTAAAAAAAAAAAATGTTGCTATTAATTAACCATAACCACATGAAGTTTTATTATCTAGAAACAAATTTTTGCTCTATTGATATGTCCTACTGATGTGTTGAAAAGAAATTTTTCAACAGAAAGATGAACTGTATTATACTTATGGAAAGGACTGTTACTTAGACTGTTACCATGACTTCCTGAACTCTGGAAGGTGATGCGGGTCACAAATTACAACTGATTAAAAAATAAAAGAATTGTTTTTCATCAAGAGCAGTAATAAGACATTGAATTTGCTAAAATACTACAATGAGTGTTTTGGTTTTTTAAAGTTTTTATTGTGAATTGAGTGATAGTTTATATGGGAGAATATCGGTTTTACACTTATCGTTTCATTGCAATGATTACAATCTCCTCTGTGTATCATCATTCAACAGTATTTGCTTCTATTCCCTCTGTGTGTGTGTGGGGGAGATGTACACAAAAACACTCAGGAATCTATAATCATTTAAACAATCAAAGGATACATTCTGCAAGCCTGCCTCCTGGCCTCTAGCACACAGCCTTTCTGTTTCCATGAGTCTAGAGACCTCAGGTGCTCTATTTCTCCATGTCCTCATCTCTGCTTCCATCTATGGTGTCACTGTTTCTCTGGATAGGGTCCCACATTCCACTCTTATGCTTCTCTTTTAGTGGTTCTACCTTTACAGTTGTGACAGTCGCAATTAGTCATGATAACAGTTACTCACTATTGAATCATAAGAATCTTATCCCCGGAGAACAAACAAGATGGTGGATTGGGTGAACGTGTAGCAGAGAGCTCCA
>NW_006408655.1:7170304-7171721 GCF_000296735.1 Chrysochloris asiatica
ACATTTTATGTGGTTTGGCTGAAAGCTTACAGAACAAATTAGTTGCCCATGTAAAAATTTAGAAACATTTTGTTTTATGGCCTTAGTTGTAATCCACTCAGTGTATTAACACTCTTCCCACTTCTTCCCTGGGTTCTCCATTTCCATTCATATATCTCTCCTGTTCCTTCCTACCTTCTGAACTTTGTTTTGGAGCAAACATTGCCCTTTTGATTTCCTGTGTTCTGAGGAACACATTCCTCACAGTTGGTATTGTCCACTTTACATGTCTTTATATTGTTTGGCTGAAAGGTGATCTCTAGGAGTAAGTTCATTTCCGGGGTTGAAGGGCGTCCAAGGGCCATAGCCTTAGGGGTTCCACCAGTCTCTACCAAACCAGCAGGTCTGGTCTTTTTCATGAATTTGAATTTTGTTCTACGCTTTTCTCACACTCTATCCTGTACCTTCTTAGTGTGAACGTGGTCAGAGCAGTAGGTGGTGGAAACTAGGTAACACCTAATTCTGGTCTCAGGTAAATGGAAAACAGTGGCTCGTGTCATCCTTTAAGTCCTTTGTATCTTAGAGGGCTGCTGACAAGCTTTTGAGACTGCAGTTCCTACTCTCCAGAGCAGGATGTAGAACATTGTCTTTGTAAATTATGTTATGCCAATTGACGTAGATGTTCTCCAGAGAACGTGGTTCTAAGCTTCGAAGCAAGGTGTTTGACTAAAGTTTTCAGACCTTTGCCAATTGTATGCTCCAATATTATGCTTTATCATATCCAAGGATATATTTGTAGCACATACAAATACATACATAAAAATATCCTCTGTCAATCCTTCATATGCTTATGGGTGGGTGTCTTCCCATACACCACCACACACCTGTTCAGTTTGCATATCTACGTACAAGTAGCCCCTCTTAAGTTACTGTTTGCTATGTTGTTATTGCAGGATTGTACATGTAATAGTATTTATCATTGTTGCCTTTTACTCTTGTGTGTTGCTTTTCCCTTCATCCAAGTTAATAAATACATATTACCAGTGGCTCTGTGGGAGAAAGATGAGTCATTCTGGTCCTGTAAAGACTTACAACCTCGGAAACCCTGTGCAGGGTCACTATGAGTCGGGACCGACTCTGCAGTACTTAACAACAACAACTATTAGGATTTCCTTCTCTCCCAACCCTGGTAACCATCAAAGAATGCTTCTTTCTATGAGTAAAGGTTTTCTTGGATTTTTATAATAGCGATCTTATACAGTGTTTGTCCTTTTGTGATTATTTCACTCAGCAGAGTGTCCTCCAGGTTCTCTGAGCGGTATCTTACATATTCCTTGTTATGTTTAAATGTTGGGTAGTACTCCATTGAGTGTATGTACCATAGTTTATTTATTTACAATGTCGGGCAGCACACATTGAGTGTATGTACCATAGTTTG
>NW_006408655.1:7172701-7176047 GCF_000296735.1 Chrysochloris asiatica
TATGTACCATAGTTTGTTTATTTACAATGTTGGGTAGTACACATTGAGTGTATGTACCATGGTTTGTACCATTTATCCACTGATTGTCACTTAGGTTGTTTCCTTCTTTTTGCTATTGTGAGTAATGTTATGATGAAAATGGGTGTACACAACTCTTATTTCTCTAGGATACTAGAGGGAGTGCTCAATTATATAGTATCTCTAACTTTTTAAGATTACAGCATACTGTTTTCCACAGAGGTTGTACCCTTTGATTTGCATCTCTCTGATGGCTAATGATCACAAATAATCTCTTCATGTGTTTGCTGGCTGCCTAAATGTCTTTTTTAGTGAATTATCTGTTTATGTTCTTTGCCCATTTTAAAACTGGATTGTCTTTTTGTTGTTTAGATGTTGAAGTTTTCTATAAACTTTGAAGATTAGTCCCTTGTCAGGTATGTCATTGCCTAAAAATTTTTTCTCAGTTTATAGGTTCTGTTTTAACTCTTTTGCAAATAACTTTAGGTGCAAATGAATGTTTAATTTTTTTTTGGGGGGGGGGGCGGTCTTCTGTGGCACTGTAGGATAAGTGTAATAATCTAGGGCCCTTACATTTGCCACCCCCCCTTTTTCATGATCTTTAGCATTTTAGGTTTTACATTTAAGTCTTGATTTTTCTTGAGTCATATTTGTATATGATATGAGCTATAGATCTTGCTTCATTTTCTACAAATGGTTATCCAGTTGGCCAGTACTATTCCTTAATGAGACTATCTCTTCCCCATTTAATGGATTGGGGCCCCTTTTAGGGTTTTAATTTTGCTGAAGTCCAATTTATCTATGTTGTCTTTTGTTGCTCATGCTTTTAGTGTGCATTTGAACCACCAACCTTTTGTTTAGCAGCTGAGTGCTTAACTATTTTGCAACCAAGTCAGTGTACAGGTAAGTGCTAATTCACATACATTTTCAAATCTTCAGCAATTGTCATACTTGTTGTTATGTGCCGTTGAGTTGGTTCTGACCTATAGTGACCCTGTATAGGGTTTCCGAGGAGTGGCTGCCTGGTAAGTTTGAAGCACCAACATTGCAGTTATATATATATATATCCATATATTGTTGTTGTTAAGTACCACAGAGTCGGTTCTGACTCAAAGTGACCCTGTACAGGGTTTCTGGGGCTGTAAACCTTTATGGGAACAGAATGCCTCATCTTTCTCCCTTGGAACCGCTGGTAGTTTTGAACTGCTGACCTTGTGGTTGGTAGCCCAACAAGTAACCACTACACTACCAGAGCTCCTTTATCTATCTATCTATCTATCTATCTATCTATCTATCTATCTATCTATCTATCATCCATCTATCATCTATCTATCTTATTAAAAAGACATACCCATAGGATTAGGAGTTTGAGATAAGTGAGATGGAGAAATAGAAGCAATCCTTTTTTTCATTCCTGAATTCTATTCCTTACTTACTGAATACTAATTCTATTGAGTTGCTCAGTCCTGTAGTTCACAGATATTATATAAAGCACAGTATTTAAGTGAACAAAATGGCATTACAACAAAGCAGTTTGACTTTCCTTTGAAGTTGAATTTCTTTTCACTTAGTATAATTCAAAATGAATCAAATAATTTAATTTTATTTAGCTTTGAGACAATTTAGTTAGTTTAAACTAAGGAGCCAATCTGGCAGTCAGTGCATGAGTTGGATTCTGAAAATCTGAGTCTAATTTCCAGCTTTACAATTTACAGAACCTCTTTAAGTTTCAGTGTCCTCATATGTAAAATACATATGTAAAGTATTTGGATGTAAAATACAAATAATGGCATCTTCCAAAAAGCTAGGCATTGGACTCAGGTCTTTTAGACTCAAACTTTCTTTAACTGCCAGACTGGCATCTATCCATTACAGGAGTTCTGATAAGGTTTTGTAGATAAGCACTGGACTGTTAACCGCAAGGTTAGTAGTTCCAACTCACCACCCACTCCTTGGAAACCCTATACAGGGTCTCTATGAGTTGGAACCAACTCGACAGCACCGAATTACCACCACATTACTATTGTAGAATTAAACTAGATGATGCAGAATACAAATTAGTATACAGAGAGAATTTTGCGAGGAGATTGTTGAAGAAATTTATTTGAAGAGGGTTGCTGCAATGCCTTGAATTCTTGCTCTGCCTCTTTGTGGGGAGGGTGTACAGGTGTTACTTTCTAACCCTAAATTCAGTGATGGTGGAAGAGGGGATATGTTATAATGCCTTGGAGAACACTGAACTGTTTCTTGCAGTTGGGCAATACAGAGGACTAGGCTTCTATTTCTATTAGACTGTGCTGATATTTACCTAAGTTAAAGTTGACTGTGAACTTCCCAGCCATGAACTCCAGAGAGACAGAACCTGGCTGACAGTTCACTTTGATCAAGAGGTAACTACTGGGTTCAAGTTGATCCGTATTCCTACAGGCTGTTGGTGCCAGGGATGCTGGAGTGCTTCAAGTGAACCAGATGCCATAGGAAAGAACTGGGTTCTAAATAACAGGAATGTCTGAAAAGTGGGAAGACACCAGAGAAAGAAATTAGAGGGACATTAAACAATCTAGCAGGGAACCTCTAAAAAGTACAGGAAAACACCCATGAAAGAGAGTCAGCTTTAACTGTTTTCCAGACCAAATCACTAGGTCTCAGAGTTCAAATCCATCTAGCCAAATAAGGTCCAGCAGAGAGAGAACATGCAGTGATCTATTGCAGAATAAGTGGGGAGCTGAGCAGGCTGGATGACAAAAAGAAACAATCTCTTGGCTTGCAAAACCCACTGAAAGTTCTGTTCAGACTTGTGCTGTTCAGTACAGCAGTTGCTTTTGTGGAAACTGAGCACTTGTGACGTGACTAGTCTAAATTGAGATGTACTCTAAATGTAAAAATGAGCCCTAGTAACATAGTGGGTTATAAGTTGGACTGCTAACTGCATGGTCAGCAGTTCGAACCCACCAGCTGCTCTATGGGAGAAAGATGAGGTTTTCTGCTCCCGCAAAGATTTACAGCCTTGGAAACCTTACAGGGCTGCTATGAGTCAGAACTGACAGTACACAGTAGCAACAGCAGAAATATGAAAAAAAGAATAATGTATCTCATTAGTAATTTTTATACGGATAACATGCTAAAATGATATGTTGAATATATTTTATTTTTAAGAAACTTGTGACTGTTAGAAAACTTTTAATTGTATGAGGTGACTTAGAAAAGTTGGTTAAAAAGTGAAAAGACAATGGAATCTTTCCATGATCTTTTTGAAGCCCCAGGAGCTCTGGTAGCGTAGTGGTTACGAATCGAGCTGTGAACCGCAAGGTCAGCAGTTCGAAACTAC
>NW_006408655.1:7176338-7181544 GCF_000296735.1 Chrysochloris asiatica
TAGGAGAGCTCTGGTAGTGTAGTGGTTACAAATCAAGCTATGAACCGCAAGGTCAGCAGTTCGAAACTATCAGCTGCTCCGCGGGAGAAAGATGAGGCTTTCTGCTCCCGTAAAGATTTACAGCCTCGGAAAACCCTGTACAGGATCGCTATGAGTCAGAACCGACTCCACAGGACTTAACAACAACATATCTTTGTATAGTGGACTACATTATATTTTATTAGACTGTGTTACTTTAAAGCGCCTTATTGTACTTTCCTCTTAGTTTAAAAATTACTCTGGGTGTTTTTAAACAAGTTTTATCACAAGTGTCAGATCTCATTATAACTATGGCATTCTTTGCAGGACACATTCTCTCTGCAATGTGCTAACTATGGGCTCATCAGATGACTAACAGAGAGGAAAATGCCATTACAAACCCCAGAACACCTGTGTTTTCTCTGCCTATTGTTGTTAAGTGCCATTGAGTTGGTTCTGACTCATAGTGACCCTGTATAGGATTTCTGAGGAGTGGCTGTTGTGTTTGAATCACTTACCTTGTGGTTAGCAGTCTAGTGCTTATCCTACAGTGCCACACCAGTACTCTCTCTGCTTATCTGCTGCCAAACACTATTCCAGCCTGATCTTATATAGCTCATAAGACATTTATCACTACACAAGGCAGGATAAAGTGAAATGAAAATAACATGAAGATGAGAAAAGTAATGAACTTTTACATATCATAGCACATTTTCAAATACTTGTGCTTTTAAAATATCTGATTAAAAAAATTCGCTAAACAAATGAGAATTATCTGGCTAGTAAGTGATTTTATTTATTGTTATATAAAATTGGTGGTTCAAACCCACCCAGAGGTATCTCAAAAACAGGGCTGGTGATCTGCTTCCAGAAAGATGCTTCCAGAATGACCACATCCTTGAAAATCCTATAGGGCCTTTCTGCTGTGCATACATGTTACCTCCATGAACCAGAATTAACTGAATGGCATCTAAAAACAACATAAAGGCCTGAAGTTCATTGCTGATTAAGGCAAATCTTTATTTTTGTAGGTCTTTCCTGCTGTGTGTCCACAATTGCAGGACCTGCTGGCCAAGAGGAAGGCTGCCCAGAATGTGTCCATCTCACCATCTCCCAGTAGAATGCTGAATAAAAGATGCCAAGCTTGGTAAGTAATTAGTTTATCAAAGCTCCACTTCAGAGATAACAAGACAGCACTGGTTCAAGGTGATGTTATTGTCTCAGAAAGCCAAGTAAAGAGTCTGGTCCTACCCCAGTGTTTAAAAAGGGCAGGAAGTCAGCAAATTTTTTAAGTACTTTCTTATAACATAATGTTAAATTAGTTTTATACCTACCTGGTTATATATTTCAATGATCTAAAAAGCATGTTTTAAATTTTAATATTGACAGCGGCTGACCAAAATAAAGAGATATGCATACAGTACCAAAAAACAAAAGTATTTTGCTGTTTCTAGTAATGAAATGAAAATAATCAAATAAGTCATTCTGGATTGACTGTATTAACAAAAGCCAGGAAAACTTGGTCTAAAGAATTGAAGACAATCCACAGCTTGAAACATATTCCCACATTCCAAATATCCACAACAGATGATGAGATAAACAAATTGTGGTATGTACATACAATTAAATATTATTCAGCCATAAAAAGAAACGAAATATTGACTCATGCTTCAATGTGGAACAACCTTGAAAACATTATGTTAAAATAAACAAGCTACCATAAAAGGTCACATATTATATGATCCTACTTACAGGAAATATCCAGAATAGGTAAATCCGTAGAAACAGAAAGGAGATTGGTTCTTGCCAGAGGCTGAGAGAAGGGGACATGGGAAGAAACTACTTAATGGGTACAGGTTTTATTTTGGAGGGATACAAATGTTTTTGAACTAGATAGAGGTGGTTGCCATGGAACTGTTTGCTTTAAAATAGTTAATCTCATGTTATGTGGCATTCATCTTGATTTTAAAAATACATATACACATAAAATTTACCCCCAACTATTGTCATTATCCATCTTCCAACATAACTAATCAGTAGCAAATTCCAAAAGTAGACTTGAACTCAATGGCCTATTACAGGATTCAACTATGGGAACAAGCTTTTATGCTTTCTGTTCAGCTCCTAGAATGGTGCCTACAACATAATAAGTGATCCACATGTATTATTTAAAAGAATGAGCAATATCTACAAGTTTCCTTTGAAAACTATACACGGTTTCTTTGGCTCAATTTATGCTGCAGCATTCATTGGGAGGCAAACCAGAAACAGATACTGTAGGTAACATACCAGTGATACAATGCTACATTGGTTATGTCCCTAACCATCACCAAATCAGCCAGTGCAGGCTTTCCTTGATACATTTCCCTTCCCACGAAGTCCCCAATGTCAGGTATGCTGATCCCTGATTTTAGTTCTTATCTTTTACTCTAGCTTCCTTATTACTTTATTCTTAGATTTCTTATACCTAAGAAATTATCTTCCACTCTCAAGAATCTTGTAAAGTACTTTCCTGGAGCAGAAAATTATCTCCAAATGAGCTCTGACTTGCATAGAATCATCCTGTTTCTTTTTATTGCTACCTTAAAATTTCCTCTTTCTTCCTTTGTCTCAATTCCATTTCTATCTCCAGGCCTGCATAGATAGTTGATATATGGACTATTAAATACTTTTTCCTTTATTGAAATAACCAAATATCAAAAAGTCTATATTCATAATGATTTCTCCAACCTACTCAGGCAGCTACTTGTTCAAATCAACGTATGTGGTATGGAGAGGACTATTCATCAAATTATAGGGATTAATTATTGTATTTTTACATAAATAATGTGCCTGTTAAACAGTTTTCTGCAAACTACATAACACTCTGTGGGGTAATTTCCTATGTGCACTATACTCTTAAGTGTGTGTGTGCATTATTTACATGGACAAGATCAGTACTGGACTTTGAACCACAAGGTCGGCAACTCAAACCTATGAACTGCTCCTCGGAAACCCTATATAGTGCTTAACAACAGCAGCAACAGTACATGCAGAAATACAGAACTCTATAAAAAAATTTTATTACTATAAAATGGCCACTTATTTAAGGATCCTGGTAGCATTGTGGGTTAGGCACTAAGCTGCTAACCAAAAGATTGGCAGCTGTTCAAACTCACTAGTTGCTCTGCAGAAGAAAGATGAGGCTGTCTGTTTCCCTAAGATTTACAGCCTAGGAAACTCTAGATGGGATTGCTATAAGTCAGAATCAACTCAATACCAGTGGGTTTTGGGGTTTATTTCATTTACAACAAAAATGTCAATTGAGGACTTCAAGTTTTAACATCATTATATATATATGTAACTGGATATGAAGGGGTGGGATTGGAACCAAGAAAGAATAACTGGGACCAGAATATGTCCTTTGGACCTGGGAATGTCCTAGAGCTAAAGGAAGATTATGCCAACACACATACAGACAGTGGAAAAGCTCTGTATCATCAGTCCAAAGAAGACCATGGCAGATTGTGAAACAGACCATCAACTACTCATATGCAAGTTCAAACTGAAGCTGAAGAAACTGAAAACAAGTCTATGAGAGCCAAAATATGATCTTGAATATGTCCCACTTGAATTTAGAGATCATCTGAAAAACAGAATTGACACATTTAACACTAAAGACTGAAGACCAGAAGAGTTGTGGGATGACATCAAGAATATCATACAGGAAGAAAGCAAAAAGTTGTTAAGACAAGAAAGAAGGAAAATATGGCCTTGGTGGTAGAAATGATGCTGGAGATTGCATGATAGAATTCTGCAAAACCAATGATTTATTCATTTCAAATACCTGTCTTAGACAGCATAAAAGATGACTATACACATGGACCTCACCAGATGGAATACATAGAAATCAAATTGACTACATCTGTGGAAAAAGATGATGTAAAAGCTCCATATCATCAGTGAAAACAAGGCTAGGGGCAGACTGTGGAACAGACCATCAATTACTCATATGCAAACTCAAACTAAAGCTGAAGAAATGAAAACAAGACCTTGAATATATCCCACCTGGATTTAGAGATCATATGAAGAATAGATTTGATACATTAAACACTAAAGACAGAAGACCAGAAAGTTGTGTGATGACATCAAGAACATCATACATGAAGAAGGCAAAAAGTCATTAAGAAAAAAAGAAAGAAGGAATAGATCAAAATGGATGTCAGAAGAGACACTGAAACTTGTGCTCCAGCATAAAGATGCTAAAGCAAATGGAAGAAATGAGGAGGTACAAGAGTTGAACAGAAAATTTCAAAGATCAGCTTGAGAAGATAAAGACCAAAATTACAACAAAATGTGCATAGATCTAGAATCAGAAAACCACAAAGGAAGAACATGCTCAGCATTTCTCAAGCTGGGGAAACTGAAGTAAAAATTCAAGCCTCAACTTTCGTTACTGAAGGATTCTCTGGGCAAATTTTTGAACGATGCAGAAAGCATCAAGAGAAGATGGAAGGAATACACAGTCACTGTACCAAAAGGAAATGGTTAATATTCAGCCATTTCAAGAGGTAGCATATGATCAAGAGCCAATGATACTGAAGGAGGAAGTCCAAGGTGCATTGAAGGAATTGGCAAAGAACACAACGCACCAGGAATTGATGGAATAAAAATTGAAATATTTCAAGAAAGTGAGGCACTTACTCATCTCTGCCAAGAAATTTGGAAGATGACTATTTGGACGACTGATTGGAAGAGATCTATATTCATGCCCATTCCAAAGAGAGATGACCCAAAGCAATGTGGAAATCATCGGACAATCAATCTCTTTGATATACCATGTGAGTAAAGTTTTGCTAAAGGTAGTACAGGAATGGCTGCAAGCATACATTGACAGAGAATTTCCAGAAGTTCAAGCCAGATTCAGAAGAGGCCATGGAATTTCCAGAAGTTCAAGCCAGATTCAGAAGAGGTTTGGTAAGGTGGAGGGATATCATTGTTGATGTCCAATGGATCGTGGCTGAAAGCAAAGAATATCAGAAAGATGTTTACCTGTGCTTTATTGACTATGCAAATGCTTTCGATTGTGTGGCTCATGACAAGCTATGGGCAACATTGCGAAATATGAGTATTCCAGAACACTTAATTGTGCTCATGAGGAATCTGTACCTGGACCAAGATGCAGTTGTTCAAAAAGAACATGGGAACA
>NW_006408655.1:7183824-7196816 GCF_000296735.1 Chrysochloris asiatica
AAGAAGTTGGTAGAATTCTTTTATTTCATCCTCACTGGCTTTAGTGGTTGGTGTGTAAATTTGAATAATAGTGGTATTAACTGGACTTCCCTGTAGGCTCATGGATATTGTCCTATCACAGACAGCGTTGTATATCATGACTGATGTGTATATGTTCTTTTGGACAATGAATGCAACACCATTCCTCTTCAATTTGTCATTCCCGGCATAGTAAACCATGTGGTTGTCAAATTCAAAATGGCCAATATCAATGCATTTCAACTCACTAATACCTAAGATATCCATGTTTATGTGTTCCATATAAGTTTTGACAATTTCTAATTTTCCTAGAGTCATACTTTGTTTTAATTTAATGGATGTTACAGCTGTTTCTCTTCATTTTGACTTGTGCTCATCAGCAAATGAAGGTATCGCGGGTTTTACTCCATTCTCGTTATCACAGTCAATTCTACTTTGAGGAGGCAGTTTTTCCCCAATTGCAGTTTGAGTGTCCTCCAACCAGAGGTGCTCATTTTCTGGCACTATGTCTGACAGTGTTTCTCTGTTATTCATAAGGTTTTCAGTGACTAAATATTTGGAAGTAGTTCATCACTCCTTCTTCCTAGTCTGTCTTCATCTGGAAGCTCATCTGAAACTTGTCCACCATGGGTAACCCTGCAGGTATTTAAAATACCTGTGGCATAGCTTCCAGAATCACAGCTACTCACAAGCCACAACAGTAAGACAAACTGACAGATGAGTGGTGGATTCAAATATAACTAAGTTCCTATTATAGCTAGAGTATGTCCTTGTTGTTAGTTGCCATTTTCAAAGCTGTGACTTTTCTAGGCATGTCTTCTGAGCAGCCCCTGGGTGGGTTCTAACCAAAACCTTTCAGCTAGCAATCAAGTGCTTAGCAATTTGTGCCACCCGGGGACTCCTTTAGTTGGAGTATGTTGCTGTTGTTGTTAAGAAGCATAGAAGTATATTTCGACTCATAGCAACCCGGTATAGGGTTTCAATCTTGTGATCAAGCCGTTTATAGGCTCTGTCAAACTTGCATATACATAAGCTTGCATATAGCTAAGAACCTTTATATAATATGGCACCAGGAAATGGTTGCTTGGAAATAACAGAGTGGTATGGTAGTTCTACCCTTTTCAGGGATTTTGCCTAAAATTTCTCTTCCTTTGGTCACTGTGTTAGACAGAGGTACAACTGCTTAGGTCCCCCTGCAAGAAGCTCTTGCTCAGCTGCACGGAGGGTGTTTAGCAGACACAGTGAGTTCCTTCTGGGTTTGACTCCCTCTTTGATTAAAGTCAGACTCTTCCTGGGACAGCCTGCATCCAGTGCTTGAACAAGGCATGAGAAGAAAGGCTTGGTCATTTTGACTTTTTACAGGACAGCTCTGATAGGCAACATTTGCTCCAGAGTTGCCTTTTGGGTTGGTTGAGATTTTTTCTGGCCTGCATCAGTTTGACTTCTCTCCTTGCCCAATCTTCTTCCTTTCCTTTCACACGTTGTGTGCAATTTGGCCTCAGTGTATACTCCTAGAGTACCTAATCTCTGACATCCTACTCCAACCTCAGAGAGCTTCTCATCTGTATCCCATCCCCCATGTCATCATCTCCCAGGGCTGGTCTAAGGGGATGAATCTTCAGTGAGTTTGAGCTAGGAGACTGGGGACAGGCACATGATGGCAAGTGCCTCATCCCCTTTCCCTATGCCCCACAATACAATCTACAATCTACTGAGCTGATGGTATGTCCCTGTGCTCAGGGTATTCCTGCTTTGAGGATAGAAGAGGCTGTTGTTGTTTAGTGCCATAGAGTTGGCTCTGATGCAGAGTTTCCAAGAAGCAGCTGGTGAACTTAAACCACCGGCCTTGCAATTCAAACGGACTCTGCAGTCCAGCATATGAACCTACAACACCACACCAGGACTCCTCTGGAAGGCTGGCTACAGTAATTTTCCTTGCTATTCCTTTGAGGCACAGGCCTTTCCAAGTGCTGAAAATTGGAACTATTATGATGTTGAAATTGCCCTTGCTGGCCTCTGATAGGACAGTTCTCTCTGTGTCCTTGAGGGAATAGCTTTCAGGTCAAGCCTATGATCTCCATTTCGTACTCCATTCTTAACCTGTCCTTTTGTGCTTTCGATCTTCACTCTGAAGATCTGCATGCCTCCAGGTATCTAGATTGCTAGAAATGAGCACAGATTCTCCAACAGAGTGTTTGCCCTGTGTCTCCTTTACCTTCCTTCACCCCTCCCTCGACGGCACTTAACCCACAACTTGGGTTTCAACATGTTTTCTGAAGTTTTCCTCAGGACAAGAATGCCCAATTAATTAATTCATTTGAGAGAGAGCCAAGGAAATGTTTATAAAGTTCTGTCTTACAGTACAAATTTGAGAGTGGTGGCAAGAGGAAGTCCAGACCCTGGAAAAATAATATAGCCCACTAATGTTTCCCCTCTTCAGGAGGTCAGCTTTGGTGCAACTACAATTCTGCTCCTCGGTTTAATAGTTGCTTGTTCATCACTGCATTGACAATCATAAATATTTCTTCTAAAACAAAGAACTCAGCCAAGAAGAACTGGGAAACTGGCATTATTTTCCGTTCAACCAGATTACTTGCATATAGATATTTATATGTTGGAAAAGTGAAGAGAATCACCTGTTTGTAGTAACAAAATAAGTAAACCCTCAGGGGAAGGAACAAGGTAGAAGGCAACCTACAGCCACAACCTGGAGTTCTTGGGTGGCACAAATGGTTAAGTACTCTAGTCACTAAAAGGTTGGTGGTTCAAATCCACCTAGAGAAGCCTCAGAAGACAGGCATGGTGTTCTGTTTCCAGAAAGGTCACTGCCCATAAAATCAAATGGAGCAAGGTTCTATTCCAGTCTCCATGAGTTGGAAATGACTCAATAGCAATTAACAGCCTAGCTGGAACCTACTAACTAGAAGCTAACCTACATCTAGGTAGGAAAGGTTGGGAAAGTACACAGACTTGTCCTGACCCTGAAAGAGAGTCTGGGAGGGAAAGCACAAGGCTACTGGGGAGACCCTCACTGCATGTGAAATGCAAAAATCTTTGTTGCTTTTCCATGCTGGATAATTAAGAGAGCTCTGTTTGAAGTTACAGCTCCTGGCTCAACTCTAAGAGGCCTGCTGTTTGTTCTTGAATCTGTGCCCATGCCGTGTAGGTTTTCTGTATGGCCTGTCTGTCGGTGTGACTCTGCACAGTGTTCTCAGGAGCTGTCAGGCATGTGCAGCAGTGAAAGAGCCAACTATAAACGTGTAGAATTTGTATCAAAACGGCGGCATTTCACAGATCTAGACAATATGCTTTTTCTGAAGGCCCTAAGTTTAAAGCATAGGTGGGAGACATTCTGTGTCGACATGTAGGAGGACTGAGGGTTGATCAGATTACTCCTCAGAGCCTCTTGCACCCCTGCAACCTTTCACACTGACGTTAAGGGTGATGTGGAATTAAATCATCAGGCCTGTTTGGCCCCCACCCCTACTCAAAGCAAACATTTCTCAGGAGTGAAGAAAAGGAGCTATTATAGTTGAAGAGGCTGATTGTTACCTCCTGTCCCCAAAGCTTTTCCAGACCACAGCCATCTCTTCTGTGCTTCAAGTACAGAATTAGGGGCTTCAACCAAGTACCAATGGATCATCTGAGCAGATTTGAAGACACTTCCCCAGATGAGTGTTGGGGAGAACACAATCAAGCTCCTTACCTATAACAGCTAAAACCAATCTGTGGTTCACTTACCTGGCTGTCTTTGAGGCAGTTCTATCTTGTCACATGAAGTTGAAAATAGACTTCAGGGCTCCTAACAACAAGAATATTCTTTCCGGGTAACCACAGGGACTCTTGGTACCCACTTTCCTCATCTGTAATACAGAGATAATAACAATACCAACACAGGGTTGTTGCTATCAGGAGCAGATGCAGTAACATTTGCAGAGTTAGTTATGCAGTGTTTATTATCATTGTCACTGTTAATTACCATTTGCAAGTGACAGTGGTCTCAGAGTGTTCACTATCTAAGTCTTGCCCAAAGCTTGGTTGAGGCATCAGTATTTGACTTGGTTCTCTAGTTTTATCCCTTAGTTTTCAGATAACCAGAAAGCCATAGGCTTGGACAAATTATTTTGACTTCCAGTATTTCTGCCCCACCACATACTACTAAGGAATTGAAACTACACAGAGTCATTGTTATTGGTATTGTTCGCTACTGAATCAGTTCCAATGCATACCAATCCTGTATAGTTCTGAGGAGGGATGTGGAGTTGAACTGCAGATCTTGAGGAAAGCAGTCCAGTACTTATCCTTCAGTGGTACACCAGTGATAAGTATAAATAAAATACAACATTTAAAAGTTCAAATCCATGGAAAATACAGACAAAAGGGAAAAATGAAATTGAATGTTGTAATAAATAGTACACAGAAATGATGGATGTAAGAATAAAGTTGGGGTGCAAATTTGCTTCAGACTATCCTGGCAGTGAAATAAAAAGGAATAATATTATTAGTTACATATTGACATGGTCTAAAAGAAGACGCACACCAACTTTAGAGGTAAGAAGAAAAAAAGAATAGCAAATCAAAAAAACAAAAAACAAAAAAAAACACCCCACCAAAAACAATACACAAAAATATTTTCCTAAAATGTGGACATATTAAAAAATAGAAAAGAAAAAAGTTTTGCCAGGATTTTCATATGGGAACACTGAGGACTACTGTGGCTAATGTCATCATCACATCTGGATAATGAATGCAGGAGGAACTGACTCAGTAGAGACAAAGTCAGTGAAGGCAGCTCTGTGCAGGCTCAAGCAAAGTGTCCCAATTTCAGACCTCTTTTTTGATGTGGCTTTGTCTAGAGGAAAATCCAGAATATGAGTAGGAAAGGCGGACTTAAATTCTTCAAACTCCCTTCCAATTTATACAGCTTATCTCAATTGCTTTGACAAAACAAAACAGAAAAGATAGCAGCAGACCATTTGAGATATTTTTTGGTACATGGTGTCTTATGCTGGGTTCTCTAGAGAAACAAAACCAAAGAAGCTTATATATTGTTGTTGTTAAGTGCTGTCAATTCAATTCCAACCCATAGTGATGCTGTATAGGGTTTCTAAGGAGCAGCTGGTGAGCTTGAACACAGACACTGCAATTCAAACCAACCCTGCAGTCCAGCGCATTAACCCACAGCACCAGACCAGGACTCCGTATGCACATATGGTGGTGGTGGTAGTGTGTTGTGGAGTCGGTTATGACTCATAGCGACCCTGTATAGGGTTTCCGAGGTTGTAAATCATTACAGCCGCAGAAAGCCTCATCTTTCTCCCACAGAACAGCTGGTAGTTTTGAACAGCCTGACTAGTAACCACTGTGCTACCAGAGTTCCTTGTATGCATATATTTGTTGTTGTTGTTAAGTGCCATGGAGTCAGTTCCAACCCATAGCGACCCTTTATAGGGTTTCCTAGGAGCAACTGCTTGAGCTTGAATCGCCAACTTTGCAATTCAAATGGCTTTGCAGTCTGGCACATTAACCCACAGTGGGATACCAGGACTCTATATGCATATATAGAGAGGTTTATATAAAATGCCTCAAACAGTTGTAGAGGTGAGTAAATTTCAAGTCCGTTGGTTAAAAGTCAGGCTGGAGGCTTTTAATTCTTGCAGCTGCACAGCTGATGAACCAAAATTGCTAGGTCAGACTGCAAGCAAGCAGGTTCAGCAGGTAAGATGGCATGCTGCTTATGACTCCCAAGATTGGCAGCAATAGAGCAGGCCACTGGTTCAAGTCCAAAGAACTGCAGGTTGGATGACTCACCGGATGCAAAATCCAGACCCACCAGAAAGCAAGCAAGCTTTGCCAGAGTGTTAATATATTGGAATCACACCACACCCTCAAGGAAACTTCCCTTCAATTGATTGGCTGCTCATATAAGATCTCATTATAGGGAATTGCTATGTCTTAACTGTCAAACCACTGAGAATCCTATCTAAGTCAAGTTGACGTCAAACCTTAACTATCACACCTGGACTATAGTTTAATATTGCAATCTAGGAATTGAAAGTAGATAATATACTATAAATATTACTGCATCTGTAAAATTTTCTTGAGAAGATATAGGTTTTAATACCATTTTATTAGATTCTCACCATAAAATGTTCTTAAAATTTTGTGCTTAAAAAGTTGACAAACAGGCATGCTTTTGAGGAACCCTGGTAACACAGCTGCTAAAATAAAGGTCACCATTTTAATCTACCGTCTGCTCAGAAGGAGAAAGATGTAGCAATCTGTATCTGTAAAGATTCTCAGCCTTGGAAATCCTGTGGGGCAGTTCTACTCTGACCTACAGGGTCTCATGAGTCAGAATCAACTTGGCAGAAGTGGCTCTTTGGGTGGTATGCTCTTAGTAGTAAATAATAAGGGTTTAGCTCTAGAAACCACAAAGTAAATTTTAGATTTAACAAATCTTTGTTGGAAGAAGTCCAGCCAGAATGTTCCTTAGAAGCCAGGATGGTAAGACTTCGTCTCTCATACTTCAGATATATTATCAGGAGAGACCAGTCCCTGGAGAAGGACATCATGCTTGGTAAAGTGGGGGGACAGTGAAAAAGAGGCAGATCCCCAATAAAATGGATTGGCACAGAGGCAGCAGCAATTGACTCAAGCTTAACAAAGATTGTGAGGATTCCACAGGACCAGGCAGTATTTCGTTTTCTGTTGTCCATAAGTCGCTATGAGTAGGAACTGACTCAACAGCACTTAATAACAACAAATTCTTTTTCACTTAGGTTTCCAAGAGTAAATATCTTACTTAGTTCTATTACCATAGTTTGAATGATTTGTGTCATTTATCATAAACTATCTCAGAACTTTTTTCAAAAGGTGAGGTATAATTTTTAAATTGAATACTTTCTTAGGCTGGGTGCTCTACAGACGCAAAACCAGTGAAGCTTATATATGTATATATAAAGAAAAGTTTGGGGTCCTGGTGTGGTATTGTAGGATAAGTACTGGACCGCAAGGTTGGTTTGAACTGCTAAGTCAACTGTTCAAACTCACTAGCTGCTCCTTGGAAACCCTATACAAGGTTGTTAGGATTCAGAACCGACTTTACAGCACCTAACAACAACAAAAGAGAAGTTTATATCTAGGAAATGGTTCACACAATTGTAGAGGTGGGCACGTTTCAAGTCCATGGGCCAGAAGAACCAAGATTGGTAGGTCAGGCAGCAAGCAGGCAGGTTGAACTGGGAAGATGGCAGGCTGCTGAAGATTCCCAGGATACAGGAAGTCACTGGCTCAAGTCTGATGACAAGCCAAATGCAGGCTTCAATCCCAGAAAAAAAGCAAACAAGCTTTGCATGAGTATCTAGTAACATTGGAAGCAGGCCACACCCCTGAGTAAACGTCCTTTTAATTGATTGACTGCTCCCAGCATATTGCATCATGGAGTTGATTACATTACAATAGAGCTCATCATGGGGGACTGTTGTGGTTATGTGCTGTGGAGTCAGTTCTGACTCACAGTGACCCCCTACAGGGTTTTCCAAGGCTATAAATCTTTATGGGAGCAGAAAGTCTCATCTTTCTCCCGCAGAACAGCTGGTAGTTTCAAACTGCTGACCTTACGGTTAGCAGCCTGATTTGTAACCACTGGGGGACTACATCTTAATTGCCAAGCCACTGAGACCCTGGCTCAATCAAGTTGACACAAAACTGTTAATATCACAAATATATAATGATAAAAAGAGGGAACATTTAAAACTCACTCAATCAATGTATTTGTGAATATTGCTTTTGGCCACATGTAACACAGAACCTGATACAACGTAACTTAAAGGGTTTCTGTGTCTCACAGATCAAAGAAAACAGAGATAGGCAGTCTGGGGCTGATAGAGCTTTCTATCCTTGAACTCCACCTTCCGTGTGTGGCTTTTCATCCTCAGAGAAGCTTCTCAACATATCAGTATACATAATGCAGGAAGAAGAGAGAAAGTAGCAAAAGACAAAAATAACATACATGCCAGCTAAGGCTGTTCCTTTTAAATCCTTTTTAGAAGTCCCTTAGTCTCCAGAAATCTCTCCTTATAGCTCATTCACTAGAAGTTGGTCACAGAGCCACCCCTATAAAAGGCACCAGGAAGGTGAATACTCTAGTTGGAAACATTGTTGACCTAAACAAACTTATAGATCTGTTAGTAATAAAGGAGTGAAGGTAGACAAATAAGACGGTTCACCATAATAAATATTTTTAGTATAATATTAATAGGAAAAAATGGAAAACAAATTGTTTGTTGTGTATGATCTCAACTATGTAAACCAAATGAGAAAAATCACCAACATGATAAAAGTCTATGGGAGGTGGTTACCATTATCAGTGATGTTTTTTTCTCTTATATACACTTTAGTATACTTTCTTTGCTTTATTATGATAAAAATTTGCTGCTTTATAAGAACAAAAATAATTATTTACAAATGAAATGCATTTTCTGTTTATGTTTACCTTACTGTTAGTCTTATCTAATTGATCATTCACATTACCATTCTGAACTTAAAATAACAACCAATGATTATGCACACTAATGAGTTGCATGGTCTTTCTTTCTGATCTCTTTTTCTTTTCACAGTATGGCCCTTGCTTTCAAGAGCTTCATTTTAGTGTTATTATATGTACATATCAGAACAGTGGCAGGATGGTAGGAGAGAGTTTGATTCAGCTGAAAAATACATCAAGACAGAGATGAAATTCACTTTGTGCATTTAAATATCTATATCATCTTGTATGAGATAATAAACTTATTTTTTGAGATCCTATGGCCTCATATGGGAGTGCTATAGCTCTGTAGAATAAGCACTGGACTGCTAACCACAAGGTCTGTGGTTCAAATCCACAAACCACTCCAGGGGAGAAAAATGAGGTTTTCTACTTTTGTAACGGTGTATAGCCTCTGAAACCCTATACAGGGTATCTATCCGTCGGAACTGACTCTACAAGCCTCATATGACAGCATGTTCCTGTAAAGATTTACAGTCTCATAAACCTCTTTTGGGTCACTATGAGTCAGAATTGACTTCATACCAGTGGGTTTTGATTTTGGCCTCATATGTAAAAGATCTTAAACTACACAAATCTTTAAAAAGTCCTTTTTGGCATTGGAATTCTGTTTATACATCTTAAGGAGTCTGGTGGCTTGATGGTTAAAATACTTGATAGCTAACCAAAAGGTTAGCAATTTTAACCTATGGGTTACTTTACAGGACTAAGAAGGAACAGACAGCTTCCATAAAGATATACAACCTTGAAAATCCTATGGGAAAGTTCTACTCTGTCTTCTAGAGTCACTATGAGTTGAAATGAACTTCACAGCAATGGGTTTGGTTTTTGGATCATAAAATATTTGTCCTTTTTTTTTTTTTTGGTCTGAACCATTTATTTCTCAGGACCAAGAGGTGGGCTAGCTGGGAATGGAGAGGTCAGGGTCACAGTCAGCAGCAGTAGATAGGTGTGGTCCTCAAGCGAAGGTGGAACTGTTCCCGCCAACATTGGCCGCCTTCATGTTATAGTAGTTGATATAGATCCTGTCGGGGCTGATGCACAGGCGGTCAGCCAGCAGGCCACACAGCAGCTTGCTGTCATGGCTCGCTTGATCCCCCGAAGGCCTTGAGCTGGTCTGTGACCACATGCATTGCGATATACTGCACTGGCTTGCCAGTGGCCTGCACCAGCTACTGAGTGAGCTCGGAGAGAAGCCCGTCTGGTACAGAGGCTCAAGGAACATTGGTGTTCACTACGAACATCGACATGATGGTGGAAAGACTGACGGGTGGACCAGACTAGTGGACAGACTCACGCGGCCATAGCAAGCCTGGAACCTGAGCTCAATATTTGTCCTTTTGAGTCTGACATTTTATTTAGTACATTGTTCTCAAGGTTTATTCATGCCATTGAATGTATCAGAACTTCATTTCGTAAATGGTTGGAAAATATTTCATTGTCTGTATATACCACATTGTTTATCCATTCATCTATTGATGGGTACTTATGTTTCTACCCTTTGGGTATTGTGAATAATGCTGCACTGAACATCAGTATCTATTTTGAGTCCCTGTTTTCAAGTCTTTTGATTATATACCTAGGAGTGGATTGCTGGGGAATGTGGTAACTCTATGTTTAATTTTATGAGGAAACATCAAACCGTTTTCCACAATGATGGCACTATTTTACACTCCCAGTGGCAGTGGATCATTTCTCTACATTCTCAAAATACTTGTTAGTTTTATTTCTTTTTTAAAACTTTTTTATTGTTAATTGAGTGAAGGTTTACAGCTTAACATCCAACAAATCATACCCTTTGCTTCATCTCAATGATTGCAATCCTCTCCACATAACAACAGTTATCCCATTTCCTCCCTGTGGTTCTTATTCCATTCCCTCTCCTTTCCAACCCTTCAGAACTTTGTCCTTGGGTAGATGCTGCTTTTTTTTTTTTTTTTAAATCTTGATTGGTTAACCATTCCATGGTAAGCATACCTTACTAGTGTTGTTATCCCCTCTATGTACCTATCTATTGCTTGCCTAAAAATGAGCCACCAGGGTGAGTTCTGTTCCAGACCTGAAGGGTTGCCGAGGGCCACAGACTAGAGTTCCTATAAACCCTTTAGGACCAGTAAATCAAGTCTTTTTTATATTTTGGGGTTTTATTCCACATTTTAGGGACATTCAAATGTGATCCCTTTCAGAACAGTTAGTAGTGGTAGCTGGGCATCATCTAGTTCTTCTGGTTTCAGAGTCGAGATTAATGCTCACATGTGCCATTAGTTCACTGGACTAATTTATTTCAAGTATCTTCAATTTTTTTTCATCACTATTCTTTTTTTCACACATGGAGAGACCAATAGTTGCACCTTAGGTGGTCATTCATGAGTTTGTGAGATCCCAGGCGTTACTTGCCAAAGCAGGATATAAAACATTGTCTTTATGGACTGTATTATGCCAGTTGACCATGGTTTCCCCTGAGATTATGGTCCTGAGGCCTCAAACCCAGTAACACATGGTGTTTGGTAATGTATAAGAAGTTTTCATCGTTTTGCACCCTGTATGCTCTACCACATTCATAGGTGTGTTTGCAGCAAAGGTAAGTACCATGTACAAATATTCTCTGATGAACCAATATTTACCTAATGCAATACGTCATTTGATTTCTTGACTGCTGCTTCCATGAGTGTTGATGATTTATCCAAGGAAAACGAAGGCGTACGTATTTATGGCTATGCTCCCACTCTCCCTCCCATTCTCATTCATCCTGTGTATTTGTCCATGTATCTGCCCATATAGCACTGTTGTTGCAGGGTTATGTATATAACCTCTACCCCTTTATCCCTTGCAAAGCTCCCTGTCTCTTCTCTTTACCTGTCTTCTTTACTGCCAACCTCCCACTTGTTAAATTGTTGTTGTTGCTAAGTGCTGAGGAGTTAGTTCTGACCCATAGTGACCCTGTACAGGGTTTCCAAAGCTGTAAATCTTTACAGGAGCAAAAAGCCTCATCTGTCTCCCGTGGAGTGGCTGGTAGTTTCGAACTACTGACCTTAAGGTTTGCAGCCCAATTCGTAACCACTACGCTAAATCCCCTGTATTTACCTTCTAACCAATGAATTACTCTCCCCTACCTGTCACCCCTGATAGTCATCAAAGAAAGTGTCTTTCAGCATGAAAACTTTTTTTTTTTTTGGAATTTTTACAATAGTAGTCTCAAAAATATTTGCCCTTTTGTGATTGGCTAATTTCACTCAGCATGATAGCTTCCAGGTTCATCTGTGCTATGAAGTGTTTTGCAGATTCATTGTTATTCTTCAGTGCTGCATATTATTCCATTGTGTGTACGTACCGAGGTTTGTTTATCCATTCTTCCATTGATGGGCATTTAGGTGGTCTCTGTCTTTTTGATATTATGAATAGTGCTCAGTGAACACGGGTATGCTTATATCTACCCATGTCCTGGTTCTTATTTCTTGGAGATACATACCAGGTAGAGGGATTGCTGGGTCATATGATATTGCAATTTCCAACTTTTTGAAGAAATGCTATCCCATTTTCCACAGTGGTTGCACCATTTACAGTCCCATCAGCAATATAGGAGGGTCACAATCTCTCCAAACCATTGCCAACATTTGTTGTATTCTGGGTTTTTTTTGAACTTTGCTATTAATACTGAGTAGAGATAATATCTCATTGTTGTTTTGGTTTGTATCTCCCTAATGTAGTCCTGGTGTGGTGCTGCAGGATAATGCACTGGACCATAAGGTCAGTTTGAGCCTCAAGGTTGGCAGTTCAAACTCAGCAGCTGCTCCTCAGAAGCCCTATACAGGGTCTCTGTGAGCCAGAATCAACTTGATGGCACTTAACAACAACGATGGTTAAAGATCACAAATGTTTCTTCATGTTTGTTAACTGATGGAATGCCTTATTTGGTGAAGCGTCTGTTCATATCCTCTGCCCAGTTTTAAACTGGGTTGTATTTTTCTTACAGAGGTGTTGCAGTTTCTTCCTTTCTTTATTTTTTTAAATAGTTATCCTAGTGAATGTAAAGTGGTATCTCATTTGTGTTTTGGTTTTCCTTGTTAAAACAGTTCATAGAATTGGACCTCTGTGTTTCTTTCTTTATTTATTAAAAAAAAAAAAAAGTTTACAGAGCAAATCAGTTTTCTATTCAACAATTTACATACATTCTGTTCAGTGTCACTGATTATTGTTGCTGTTAGGTGCCATTGAGTTGGTACTGACTCATAGCGACCTTATGCACAACAGAACGAAACACTGACCAATCCTGGGCCAACCTCACAATTGTTACCACACATGAGCCCATTGGTGCTGCCACTTTGCCAATCCATCTCGCTGGGGGTCTTCCTCTCTTTCTCAGACCCTCCACCTTACCAAACATGTTATCCTTCTCTAGAGACTGGTCCCTCCTGACAATATGTCC
>NW_006408655.1:7197807-7200954 GCF_000296735.1 Chrysochloris asiatica
AGCCTCCCTAGTGTTATTGTTCCCCTTTTAAACAAGTCTATTTTTTGACTGAAAACTATTTGAGTTACGGGGTCAGTTCTGTTCCAGATCAGAAGAGTGATGAAGGGCCATAGTTTCAGGGATACTGTCAGTCTCTATCTAACCAGTAAGCTTGGTATTGCTTATGTTCTTGATTTTTAGTCCAAATTTTTCTTCTACTTAATCCAGGACCTTCTAATAAGATTCCTTTCAGAGCAGTTGGTAGTGGTAGCTGAGAACCATCCACCTTTTCCAATTTGAGGTCTAATGTTTGCATGGTCCATTAGTCCACTGGACTGATTGTTTCCATGTGTCTTAAATTTTTCCACTCCAGACAAGGAGAGACCAATATTTGCATCATAGATGGCCACTCACTCATGAACTTTTAAGATCTTAGTCACTGACTACCCACCAAAGTAAGAGGCAGAACATTGTCTTTCACTATTGAGTTTGATGTTGCCTGTGGGATTTCATAAATGTCCTTTATGACATTGATTATTTACTCAGTTATCAATAAATCTTGGAGATAATTCCCCCAAATATATAATGACTTAATAGTTTTCCATAATTTTCTACTTAGTACCCTATTTAAGGACATTTAGTTTTTGTTGTTTGCAGTTGTTGGTAGTGATGGGGCTTGGAGTATTTTGGGCTACTGTAGACAATGCTGTAATGAATATCTGTTTGCATATTTGTGAATATGTACAAGTATATGTGCAGGAAATTCCTGAATCAGAAGTGTCACTAAACATTATCCAAGAGGTTGGATCATTTTATAGCTTCACCAAGAATAAATGAATATATCTGTTTCTTCAAACTCAAACAAACATTTCCTCTAAAACTGAAGCTGTAAAGCAACAAGAATAAAATATAGGCGCATTTATTTCATAATCTTTGGATTGAGAAAGCTTTTCTAAGGATGACACAAAGCCTTAATGTAATTTTAAAAATAGTCACGTGTCTATATAAAAATTTATAATTCTTGGGATACAAGCAGACACATGTACGGAGATGCTTACTGGATGCTATTCACAATAGACAAATGGTGGAAAGATCCTAAATATCCATCAATAGATGGATGAATAAACAAAACGTATAATGAAGCCATAATGACAAATGAAGTCCGGATACATGATACAACTTAGATGGACCTTGAACACATTATGCTAACTAAAGTCAGCCAGTCGAAAGGACATAATTTTCACATATACTATAAAGAGACATTAATTATTTCAGCCATTACCTATATGATTTCTTAAATCATAACAACAACAACAATAGCAAAAGGACAAATACTGTATGATTCCACTTATATAAAATATCTAGAATAGGCACTGTACAGAGACTGAAGTTTTTTAATGGCTATTAAAGGTGGTGAGGAAGAGGAGAAAAAAATAATTAATTGCTTAGGGAACACAGAACTCCTGTTAAGTTGATGGTATAATTTAGGAAGTGGTATGGGTAATAGCTAGGATTAACATCAAGATGGCCGATTGGACAGATGTGCAGTGAGGAGCTCTGTAACCAACAACACAGAATACCGCGCCAAACAGGCTCAGGGGATGGTGCTAGTACTCTGAACCACATATAAAGGAATATTTAGAAGATTGAAAGGCTTACAGATAGGGAAATTTGTAGCAGAATCAAGAAATCCATTGTTTTCTAATTCAAGATGCTCAGCTATTCTCGGAGCCGCAATCATGGGAGAGACCAAGCGGGGAAAGGATCAGAACAGCCATGAAAGGATCAGAACATGCCTAACAGAACCGCAGAGATACAAGTGTGGACATTCTTTTTTTGGTATCTGTTCATTGGTCTCTCGCTGTCTGTGTACCTCAATTCCAGTGACTAGTGGGGATGCCTGAGTTAATGGACACCCCACACCTACCCCTGGAGGGTTTTACTACGCATGCGCACAAATCTCCTCAAAATTTAAAGTGACAGTTTCCACTTAAAACCAAACGGCCACCACTCATCTGTCAGTTTGTAATGCTGTGGTGGCTGTGAGTTGCTATGATTCTGAAAGCTAAGCCACTGGTATTTTAAATACCAGCAGGGTTACCCATGGTGGACAGATTTCAGATGAGCTTCCAGACAAAGTCAGACTAGGAAGAAAGAGTGATGAACTACTTCCGAATCTTTAGTTACCGTAAACTTTATGAATAGCAGAGAAACACTGTCAGATATAGTGCCGGAAAATGAGCCCCTCCGGTAGGAAGGCACTCAAAATGCAACTGGGGAAGAGCTGCCTCCTCAAAGTAGAGTTGACTGCGATAACATGAATGGAGTAAAGCTCGTGGGAGAAAAGCCCGCAGGACTTTCATTTGCTGATGGGGCACAACTCAAAATGAAGAGAAACACCTGTAAACATCCATTGAAAATTGGAACATGGAATGTATGAAGTATGAATCTGGGAAAATTGGAAGTTGTCAAAAGTGAAATGAAACGCATAAACATTAGTATCTTAGGCATTAGTGAGCTGAAATGGACTGGTATTGGCTGTTTTGAATCTGACAACCACATGGTTTACTATGCTGGAATGACAAATTTAAGAGGAATGGTGTTGCATTCATCGTCAAAAAAGAACATATCCAGATCAGTCATGAGGTACAATGCTGTCTGTGATAGGATAATATCCATGCATCTACAGGAAGCCCAGTTAATACCACTATTATTCAAATTTACACAGCAACCATTAAAGCCAGTGAAGATGAAATAGAAGAATTCTACCAACTTCTTCAGTCTAAAATCAATCAAACATGCAATCAAAATGTACTGATCATTACTGGTGATTGGAATGCAAATATTGGAAGCAAAGAGGAAGGATCAGTGGTTGGAAAATAAGGCCTTGGTGATAGAAACGATGCTGGAAAATGCATGATAGAATTCTGCAAAACCAGTGATTTTTTCATTTCAAATACTTCCTTTAGACAGCATAAGAGACAACTATACACATGGACCTCACCAGGTGGAAGACATAGAAATCAAATTGACTACATCTGTGGAAAGAGATGATGGAAAACTCCATATCACCAGTCAAAACAAGGTCAGGGGCAAACTAAGGAACAGACCATCAATTACTCATATGCAAATTCGAACTGAAGCTGAAGAAAATGAAAACAAGTCCAC
>NW_006408655.1:7202816-7214453 GCF_000296735.1 Chrysochloris asiatica
TGTTGGAGGAGAATATTGAAAGTACCATGGGCTGCCAAATGAACCAAGAGATCTGTTTTGGAAGAAATGCAGCCAGAGTGCTCCTTAGAGGCCAAGATGGCTAAACTTCATCTCTCATACTTTGGACATATTGTCAGGAAGGACCAGTTTCTGGAGAAAGTTATCATGTTTGGTAAGGTGGGGGGGTCAGAAAAAAAGAGGAAGACCCCCAAAGAGATGGATTGGCCAAGTGGCAGCATCAATGGACTCAACAAGAACAGTTGTGAGATTGGCCCAGGATCGGGCAGTGTTTCGTTCGCTATGGGTTGGTACTGACTCAATGGCACCTAACAGCAACATGGGTGATGGCTGAAGTAATTAATGTCACTTTACCGTATATGTTAAAATTATTGAAATGTCAAAAAATTTTTACATATATACTTACCACTATTAAAATTAATTTAAAATAATATATATTCTTATCAATTACATTAAGAATGTTGAAAACCAAAGAACTTCAAGGGGAAAATATTTGCAATATCTATAACAGATGTTGTCATTATTCACTGGCCAGCTTTCGCATGCATATGAGGTAATTGAAAATACCATGGCTTGGGTCAGGCACACCTTAGTCCTCAAACTAACATCTTTGCTCTTCAACACTATAAAAAGGTCTTGTGCAGCAGATTTGCTTAATGAAGTCCTTGATAAGAATGTTGTTTATTTGTCCAGTGGTGGAGTTTTGTTTTCTTTACATTGAGATGTAACCCATACCGAAGGTTGTGCTCTTTGATCTTCATCAGCAAATGTTTTAAACCCTCTTCACTTTCAGCAAGCAAGGTTGTATCATCTGCATATCACAGGTTGTTAATGAGTCTTCCTCCAATCCTGATGCCACATTTTTTTTCTTGGATTATTTGCTCAGCATACAGGTTGCAAGTATGGTGAGAGAATACAACCCTGTCATACACCTCTTGGTCCATGTACAGATTCCTCATGAGCACAAATAAGTGTCCTTGAATACTCATACTTGGCAATATCATCCATAGCTTGTCATGATCCACACAATCAAAAGCTTTTGCATAGTCAATAAAGCACAGGTAAACATCTTTCTGATATTTTCTGCTTTCAGCCTTGTTTTTTGCCAATACCTTCAATGCACCTTGGATTTCTTCCTTCAGTATCATTGGCTCTTGATCATATGCTACCTCTTGAAACGGTTGAACATTAACCTTTTCCTTTTGGTACAGTGACTCTGCGTATTCCTTCCATCTTCTTTTGATGCTTTCTGCATTATTCAATAATTTGTCCAGAGAATCTTTCAGTAACAAAAGTCAAGGCTTGAATTCTTTCCTCAGTTACTCCTGCTTGAGAAATGCTGAGTGTGTTCTTCCTTTTTGGTATTCTGACTCCAGATCTTTGCACAGTTTGTTGTAATATTTGGCTTTATCTTCTCGAACTGATCTTTGAAATTTTCTGTTCGGGTCTTGGACCTCATTTCTTGCATTTGCTTTAGCATCTCTATGCTGAAGAGCAAGTTTCAGTATTTCTTCTGACATCCGTTTTTATCTTTTCCTTCTTTCTAGTCTTCTTAATGACTTTTTGCTTTCTTCATGTATGATGTTCTTGATTTCATCCCACAACTCTTCTGGTCTTTGGTCTTTAGTGTTTAATGTATCAAATCTGTTCTTCAGATGATCTCTAAATTCAGGTAGGATATATTCAAGGTCATATTTTGGCTTTCATGGACCTGTTTTCATTTTCTTCAGCTTCAGTTTGAATTTGCATATAAGTAATTGATGGTCTGTTCTACAATTTGCCCCTGGCCTTGTTTTCACTGATGATATGGAGCTTTTCCATCGTCTCTTTCCGCAGATGTAGTGAGTTTGATTTCTGTGTATTCCATCTGGTGAGGTCCATGTGTATAGTCATCTCTTATGCTGTCTAAAGAATTTAGAAATCAACAAATCATTGCTTTTGTAGAATTCTATCATGTGATCTTCAGCATCATTTCTACCACCAAGGCCATATTTTCCTACTACTGATCCTTCCTCTTTGTTCCCAACGTTTGCATTCCAATCACCGGTAATGATCATTACATCTTGATTGCATGCTTGATCGATTTCAGATTGAAGAAGTTGGTAGAATTCTTCTATTTCATCCTCATTGGCTTTAGTGGTTGATGCATAAATTTGAACAATAAAGGCATTAACTGGTGTTCTCTGTAGGCCCATGGATATTATCCTATCACAGACAGCGTTGTACCACATGACTGATCTGGATATGTTCTTTTTGATGATGAATGCAACACCATTCCTCTTCAATTTTTCATTAATTACCTTTTATGTTGTTTTAAAAAAGTATTTGCAGTGATTAAGTTACTGGTCTTGCAAAATTCTACATGGAAAATACATGAACCTGACCAGATGGTACACATAAGAATTAAATTGAATACAAGTGTGGAAAATCCCAGTATCATCAGTCAAAACAAGGCCAGAGGCAGACTAGGGAACAGATCATCAATTGCTCATATGCAAGTTCAGGCTGAAGAAAATGAAAGCAAGTTAATGATAATAAAAATAGGACCTTGAATATATCCCACCTGAATTTAGAGTTCTCAAGAACAGATTGGATGCATTAGACACTAATGACTGAAGACCAGAAGAGTTGTGAATTACATCAAGAACATCATACAGGAAGAAATAAAAAAAGTCATAAAGACAGGAAGTAAAGAAAAGACAAAAATGGATTCCATAAGAGATTCTGAAAGTTGCTTTTGATCATAGAGAAGTACAAGCAAATGGGAGAAATGAGGAAATAAAAGAAGTGAACAGGGCAGTTTGAGAAGACAGTCAAGTATTACAATGAAATGTCCAAAGACCTGGAGTTAGAAAACCCAAAGGGAAGAACACACTCAGCATTTCTCAAACTGAAAATCTGAAGAAAAATATTCAAGCCTCACCTTGCCTTTTTCAAGAATTCTAAAGGCAAAATATTGACTGATGCAGAAAGCTAAAAAAGAAGATGGAAGAAATACACAGCATCTCTGTACTAAAAAGAAATGGTTGATGTTCAATCATTTCAAGAGGTAGTGTATGATAAAGAACTGAGGGTACTGAAGGAAGAATTTCAAGCAGTCCTGAAGGCATCAAACAAAAACAAGGCTCCAGGAATTCATGGAACAGAGATTGAAATCTTTCAACAAACAGATGCAACACTAAATACTCACTCATCTAAGCCAAGAAATTTGGAAGACAGCTACCTGGTCAACTGATTGGAAGACAGCCATATCTGTGCCCATTCCAAAGAGAGGTGACCCAATAGAATGAGGGAATCATTAAGTACTATCATTAGTAGCACATGTAAGTAATCTTTTGATTAACATAATTCAAACACTACTGCAATAGTACATTAATAGGGAACTGTCAGAAATTCCAGCTGGATTCAGAAGAGGACCTGGAACTAGGGATATCATTGCTGGCATCAGATGACTCTTGGCTGAAAACAAAAATACCAGAAAGATGTTTACTTGTGCTTTGTTGACTATACAAGGACTTTCTATGTGGACCATGACAAATTATGGATAACATTGTGAAGAATGGGTATTCCAGAACCCTTAATTGTGCTCACGAGGAGCCTCTACTCAGATCAAGAGACAGTCATTCAAACAGAACAAAGGGATACTGAGTGGTTTAAAAAATCAGGAAGGGTGTGCACCAGGGTTGCATTCTTTCACCATACTTATTAAATAAGTATGATGAGCAACTAATCCGGTAGCTGGAATATATGAAGAAGAATATGACATCAGGATTGGAGGAAGGCTCATTAACAACCTGCGATATACAGTAGATACAACCTTCTTTGCTGGAAACAAAGAGGACTTAAAATACTTTAAAATACTTACTGATGAAGATCAAAGACTACAGTCTTCAGAATGGATTGTACCTCCATGTAAAGAAAACAAAAATCCTCGTAACTGGACCAATAAATGACATCATGATAAATGGTGAAAAGAGGGAAGTTGTCAAAGACTTCATTTTACTTGGATCCATAGTCTGTACTCATGGAAGCAGCAGTCAAGAAATCAAATGACATACTGAATTAGGCAAATCTGCTGCAAAAGCTTCTTTAAAGTGTTCAAGAGCAAAGATATGAGTTTGAAAACGAAGGTGTGTCTGACCCAAGCCTAGGTATTTTCATTGTCCTCATTATGCATGCAAAAGTTGGACTTGAATAAGGAAGACTGTGGAAAAATCAATGCATTTGAATTGTAGTGTTGGAGAAGAATATTAGAAGTGCCACAGATTACCAGAAAAACAAACAAATCTGTATTGGAAAAAGTATAGTCAGAATACTCCTTAGAAGCCAGGATGGCAAAACTTCATCTTCCATACTTTGGACAGGTTATCAGGAGGGATCAGTTCCTGGAGAAGAGCATCATGTGTGGTAAAGTGGAGGGTCAGCGAAAAAGAGGAAGATACCCCCATCGAGATGGATCAGCACAGCAGCAGTGGACTACAGTATAACAATAGTGAGGATGACACAGGATCAGACAGTATTGTGTTCTGTTGTGCATAGGGTCTCTATGAGTCGGAACTGACTTGATAGTGTTTTAGATTGCATCTTTTTCATTACTACTAATATTGTATAGGGGGGTCCTGATGTGTTACTGTAAGGTAAGCCTCAAGGTTGGCAGTTCAAACCCACCAGGCACTCCTTAGAAATCCTATACAGGGTCACTGTGAGTCTGAACTGACTCCGTGGCACTTAACAGCAACAACAATATTGAATACTGAGTGGATCTTATGTAAATTATATGTCAATAAAGCTGTTATTTAGAAATGATTGAATATGTTTTCATATTTATTAAGCATCTTCTGTTTCTTGTTATAAACTCTTTGCCTATTCTTATATTAGGTATTCTTTTATAATCTTTATTCATATATCTTTATATAATAAATCTCAGATCAAATTGCAAATATTTTTTCTCTGCTGTCTTGTTTTTTTACAGCAGAGAAAAGGTTTTTACAATTTTTATGTAGTCAAATCTGTCAGCCTTTCTATTTATGGTATGCAGTTTATAATCACTCAAGATAATAAAAATAGTCATCTTAATTTTCTTTTACAACTCTTTCTCTTTTTCTCTATTTATATCTCTAGTGCCAACCAGTCCTAGCATTCCTAAATAAACTCCAGACTAGCATATTTAACTGTCTCCTTACTACTTCCACTTTGATTTCTAACAGCCATCTCAGAACTTACATAGCCAAATTCAAATTCTTTATGCTCCCTTCCTCCGATGTGCTCCTCCTCCAGTCTTCCTGGTGTCGGTAGAAGACATTGCCATTTATCCAGTGGCTCAAGTCCAAGTCTATATGTCATTGTTAATCCCTTTCTTCTGCTCCCTTCCCAGATCCAATCCATCAACCAGGTCTGTCAACTCTACCTTCAAAACACATCCTAAATCCATCCCTTATCTCTATCGTAACTAATACCACCCTAGTGTAAGCCATCATCATTTCTTTCCTGGACTGCTGCAGAATCATTACTTCCACTTTCTTCCATACACATATGATCCATTCTCTGAATAGTATCAGGAGATTTTTCTCCCCTAATGATCTTCAAATTATATAACCCCTCTACATGAAATTCTATCACTCTTGAAATAAAATCTATAGCCCTAACCATAAGTTTCAAGGTTCCACAATGCCCTATGCCACCCTCGACCAACACCTCTCATATGCCAGCTCTTCTTCTTCTCCAGAGCCAGTGTTTTTCAAATATCTGCATTTGGGCCTTCTTCAGATCTTCGTATGGCTGGCTGCTGCTCCTTTCTGTTCAGATCTCAATGTAAATGTCACTGTAGAAAGAGGGCCCAGTTACTTTCTTCTATCCTGTTTTATTTCATCAGGACATTATCGTTCCCCGATGTTTTCTTTATTTGTATATTGTTAGAATGTAAACTAAACAAAAAGTCTTCATTAAAAGGCCAAGCTCTGTACTTCATGGGTCAGTCAGATGGATATTCCTCACCAGTGTCTAATGTAGCCTGTTGGAAAAGTGCTCAGAAAAAGCCAACTGGTTAGTCCCTTGAACTCTGACAGATGGGAAAGGTAGGAGTGGAGCAAACAAGACCAGTCCAAGAGTAAAACCCTAAATTTCCTTTGCATTTTTTCTCAAGTCTCAAAACTTAGAAAGAAAAAAAACCAATAAGCATATTCTCTCCTGGATTGCCTACTTGCCCTTCACCAGCCTTCAGCAAGGGAAGCCAACTTCTCCCAACCTCTGCGAGTAAGGCCAATCGGCTGACAGCTGGATATCAATATTTACATTCTGTTATCACGTCTGTTGAGAAACCCCAGGCCTAAGTAGCTAAACTGAATTATTCTAGCATAATCTCCTTATTGCTGGGTCCTGAGAAATCATACTTCCTGTTTTTGAAAGCAAGCATTTTGTTAAGGCCCATGCAATTTTTTTTTTCCCTACCTAAAATACTTTAAGGTCTTGTCACTCCAAGAGTTAACCCTTCTCTAGTTCAACTGGCACTCAGTGTATGTGAAGTGCAAACAGATTGACATGACTTGTTATAAGCCAACATTAAAACAATCTGCCATCTGCAAGACACATCTCCAACACTTCAGTAAACAGCAAGGAAAATAGACTTAAGAGAATGTTGACATGAATCAGCTGGGAAGAACAGCAGAGAGAGGACACATGTGGGTCAGTGGGACCTTTTTGTGACAGATTTGTTAAAAAGGGACTGCCAAAACTTTATAAGAGTCGCCTGACCACCCAGTGTAAAGATAGTGCTTAAAATGCATTCCACAAATCATGAAAAGTTTGCCAGATACATACTTTCATTGAAAAATCTCTCTGTGGCAGATATCCTTAGCTGGATATTGCCTAGTGTATCAAATGCCGGAGAGCTTCAATGTCATCTTCTGCCTTTATTTTTCTATTGTTGATTTTCTTCTCCCATTTTTATTCCATTTGAAATCTCCATAAAAATATGCATCACTGTAGTATGGAACAATCCAGATTTATTTAGTGTGTCCATATTTTCTGTATTATACATAGCTTGGAGACCTGCTGAAGGATTTCTATGTCTTACAGATGGAAGAAAACATCTCTGGTCTTTTCATTTAGTTTTCCCTTCACAAGCAAAAACATTGTTTCAAACACATCCACTCTCCCTAAATGCCGAGTTCAAAGTCATCACAGTGCCCACTAAATTCTGAATGAACTTGTTCAGAGGCCTTGAGTCATGGGCCTGTCACCTATACGCTCCCTCACAAAAGGAAGAGGCAATAAAACAGCTCTTAAAGTTTTGCTTGTTGGCATGAAGGCATATCAGCCACTTGAACACCAGCGCAAAAAAAGGAAATGTTCATAATTTCTAACCATGGGCTAGGGTTTTTCTTTGCTGGTAACCATGGAGTTTGAAAAGTTTGACTTGTTTTGAGTTACAGCATTCTGCATCTAAAATCTGGTGTATAGTAGTCACTTCTTCTTCTTCTTCTTTTTTTTTTTTTAAAGCTTATTCTGTGTTTTCTTCTTACTGATTATGACCCAGTATTAGAACCCTTGTGTTTGAGGAATTGCCTAGCTGGTGCATATTGGAATGGAAAACAATGCTGAAAAGTTCAGATACTCATGTTGCCAACATCCTTTGCAGTTGAGGACAACATATGTGCCTAACCAATTAGGTTACCCCAGACATGAATTGAATGCCAGGAAAATGAGGCCATTGGCATTAGTCTTGGCAGTGGAGCACTCAGGGTCAGAGTGAGACACTGAGGGGACTATGGGACATCCATTGGCCTTTCAGGCTGGTTCCCTATCAGATGTGGTCCCTACTGCTTCATATCATCCCTGGTTCCTGCCCATTTCCCAGCAATTAAATGAGCTTTCTATTATTATTTCAACACAAATTCATCCAGGGTCCATTTCTACTGCCACGGAAGTGAGGAGCACTCTGTGCAGAGCAGTTGTCCTAATCTGATATTTTCCTAGGAACCATGCTGCTAGGAAAGACATAGTTGGATTTCAAAGCCCCCCAGCCCATGTACTGTGTCCTTCAAAGGCAGCTTGAGTCATAGTTCAGGGTTTTTAATGATGGACCAAATCAGAAACAACAGCATCAAAACTAAACACTAATGTATATGGTTATTCCTCTCACCCTCCAAAATAGTTAGATGAGATTTGGAAGAGTGTTTAAGATGCTCAGATTTTGTATGATTCCATCTCCCTCACCAATACAGTTTTTTTTGTTTGTTTGTTTTTTGTTTTTGTTAAGTGTTGTTGAGTCAGTCCAACTCATAGTGACCCTGTGTAGGGTTTCTGAGGAGCAGCTAGTGGTTTTGAACTGCCAACCTTGCGGTTAACAGTCTAGTGTTTATCCTACAGCACTGGTACAGCTTTGTTATTATTATTAGGCGCTGTAGAGTCAGTTCCAACACCTAGTGACATTATACAAAACAGAATAAAACACTACTTGGTCCTGGTCATCCTCAAAATTGTTACATTTGAGCCCATTGCTGCTGTCATTGTATCAATCCAGCTTTGTTGTTGTTAAGTGATGTCGAGTCAGTACCAACCCATAATGACCCTGTATAGGGTTTCTGAGGAGCGGCTGGTGAGATTGAACCACTGACCTTGCAGTTCAAACCCATCTTGCAGTCCAGTGCATTAACCCACAGTGTCACACCAGGTTTCCAGCTTCGGTGGTCTTTAAATGTTTTTTTAAAAATAAATAGCATATGTGTGTGTATAACACACATGCATACATGAGGTAGCTTCAAAGAGTTCATGGAAAAATTATATTTTTAATGAAATTTTTGAACTTTTTGAAACATCAGTGTGTGTATGTATACATTATATAGCTTTCTTTAAAAAACGAACAACAACAAAAAAATACTCTTGCAAGTAGCAAATTTGAATTACAACAAACATTTACTGAAGCAGTGTCCCAATATTTACTAATAAATTGATTACTCACAGCACCCCTATGAGGTAGTCGTATTTCACAACGGTGGAGACTGAGAGCAAAGGCATTGCATACAGCTAATAGGTTGGAGGTGCCAGGGTTTGAGAAGGAGTTCACTATGGGCCCACTACCTTTCTGTAGATTTATGAACTGGTTCTGCCATGTATCAGTCTCATGCCTATTTTTTAAGTGTGATGCTATCAGTATGAATTATAACCTTTGTATTTCTGCGTTGTTGTTGTTGTGCGCTGTCAAGTCGGTTCCGACTCATAGAGACCCTGAACAGGGTCTCCGAGGCTGTAAATCTTTATGAGAGCAGAAAGCCTCATCTTTCTCCCGTGGAAGCAGCTGGTAGTTTCAAACTGATGACCTTGCAGTTCGCAGCCCGATTCGTAACCACTACACTACCAGGGCATAGATGAACAAAGCATTTGCTTTATTTGGTTTCCAAGATCAAACTCCTCTTTATTTTATTTTTTTTTCCTCTTTATTTTTAATGCAGTTTTAATCTACTTTTCAAAATAATAATTCTTGGAACTGAAATGTATTAAGTTCATCCTCTGTGAAAGTCCTGTGAAAAGATTGCTGGGAGCTCCTGGAGTTTCCCAAACCTAAGTCTATTGAGCTAGCTCAAGAGTTGGGTCTTTTTCTTTTCTCTTACTCCAATCTACCACTTGTTGTTGTTAAGTGCCACTGAGTCAGTTCCGACCCTGGTGATCTTGAACTGCTGACCTTGTAGTTCAAAATGACCTGCAGTCCAGTTCATAAACCCACAGCACCACACCAAGACTCCTACCACAAAGCATCCCCATCTCTGCCAGTCCTGTCTTCATCAGACACGACCTGTTGCCCCTTCCATGGCACCTCCACTACCAGCAGGAACTGCTGCTGGTATGTGACTTACAAACAATCTGAGTGATACCTCCCATTTCAGTTTTCTTTATTTTTCCATTTGGAGTATTTTTATTCCATTTGGAATACTGTAAATTACAATAATAAAAATGAGATGAGAAACTAGGTTTACATCATCTTAAGTAAACTAAAATTAGCTATTCATGTCGTTTATATCTTTTGAATTAAAATATTTCAAATTTTTCTATCTCAGTCTAGTGAATGAATTCACTCCAGCTTAAGAGTTCCTATTTCCTCTTTGAATGCTACTGAAAATTTGAAAAAAACCCCACATACTTATAGACAATGTTTTGAAGGTGTGGATGGGCATCAATCAGATCACATTGATGGATATCAAAAAGTTCACTTTTAGGAACTTTGTATTTTTCTATCAGATGTAATAAGGTATTTCTATATAAGGCTATTTATCTAGTCTTAGAAGAAACAATGCCAGAATGTTCCTTAGAATTGAAGATGGTGAGATTTTTTTTCACTTACTTTGCATATATTATCAAGAAAATTCAAGAGCTAACAAGGACTTCATGTTTAATAAAGCAAAGAGCCAATGGAAATAGGAGAAGTCCTCAATGGGATAGATTAATACAAGAGCTACAACAATGGACTCAAACATACAAACAATCATAAGGATGGCACAAGACTGGGCAATATTTCATTCTACCACGCATAAGGTTGTGATGAGTAGGAACCAACTTAATGGCAAGTAACAACAGCAATAACAATTTATTCTTTGACATATTGTGGTAAATATTCTTTTCTAATAATTTCAATTTTTAGCAGTCAAAAAATCTTTAAAAAAAAATTATTTATGTGAATCATTGTTTAGTGTTTGCTTGGTACAACAACTTTTTAATTATCTTCATGTTCATTTGGCACCCAAACCTAGCCATTCTCATCTGTCTCCTGGGTGTTACAAACAACTTCCCCTTGGTCTCCTGCTTCCCTCCTTGGTCCTTAAGAGTTTATTCTCCAGACAGTAGACAGAGGGAACCTCTTAGTACAAAATGTGATCACAATGTGTATCTAGGTCAAAACCATTAAAAGATTGTTTTACAGACTATGCAAATGCTTTTGACTGTATGGATCATGACAAGCTATGGATAACATTTTGAAGAATGGGTATTCCAGAATACTTAAATGTGTTCATGTTCTGTACGTAGATCAAGAGGCAGTTGATCAAACAGAAGAAGGGGATATTGAGTGGTTTAAAATCATGAAAAATGTGCACCAGGGCTCTGTTCTTTCACCATACATATTCAATCTGTATGCTGAGCAAATAATCCAAGAAGCTGGATTATGTAAAGAAGAATGTGGCATCAGGATTGGAAGAAGACTCATTAACAACCTGTGATACACAACCTTGCTTGCTGAAAGTGAAGAGGACTTAAAATACTTTCTGGTGAAGATCAAAGACCACAGCCTTCAGTATGGATTGCATCTCAATGCAAAGAAAATAAAAATCCTCACAACAGGACTAATAAGTAACATCATGATAAATGGAGAAACGGTTGAAGTTGCCAAAGACTTCATTTTGCTTGGATCCAAAATCAACACTCAAAAAAGCACAAGCCAAGTAATCAGATGACATATTGCATTAAGCAAATCTGCTGCATAAGACCCTTTTAAACTGTTGAAGAGCAAAGATGTCAGTTTGAGGACTGAGGTGCCCCTGATCCAAGCCATGGTATTTTCAATAACCTTATGCATGTGAAATTTGGACAGTGAATAAGGAAGACTGTAGAAGAATTGATGAATTTGAGTTA
>NW_006408655.1:7214749-7217709 GCF_000296735.1 Chrysochloris asiatica
GTTGGCACAGGACCTGGCAGTGTTTTGTTCTGTTGTGCATAGGGTTGCTATGAGTCAATACCTACTCAATAACACCTAACGAAAACAACAACAACATTTGGCTGGGAGAGCCTTCACCAGTCTGTCTTCCTCCTTTGCCACCCCCAATCAGCCTTTCCTTCTGGTAAGTGTTGGATCCACTTCTCCCACCTCTCCTCTGAAGCTCAGAGTTCCAGAATGATCATCTCTGTTTGTTTTGTTTGGTCTACCCTATCTTTGTTGAAGAGGGTCTGAGTAGTGTATCAGCTGAGTCCGTCATCTTCTCCTGGTTTAAACTCATTTTATTTTAAACCAATTATCTGCTTTCTTTTTCTGCTCCTGCCATGTTGGCCTTCTGATTGTTGCTCTTGCGTGTCAGCCATGCTCCCACCTTACAATCTTTGTACTTTCTGTTCCCTTCATTTGAAATCTCTTTCCTTAGATATCAAATCTCAACTCCTTGCTGCTGTTTTGATTTTTCTCTTCCTGACTTGCTTGTCCATCTTTCAATAGTTTTCAAGTTTTGGTTGGGAAAATGGAGTTATTTCACAGACTCCCTCGAAGGGTATCAAATAGTTTTTGTTGCTATTCTATTTGGGTTCATTTAAAAGTTGACACATCTTAGGAGTTGTTGTTGTTGTTGTTAGGTGCCATTGAGTCGGTACCTACTCATAGCGACCTTACGCACAGCAGAACAAAACACTACCCGATCCTGGGCCAACCTCACTACTATTACCATGCTTGAGCCCATTGACGCTGCCATATTGCCAATCTGAAAATACCATATGCACAAATATATAAGGATTTAACAGAGTATATTTATGCATATGTATTTTACCTTTCTGCAAAGACACCAATAAGTGTGGTAGTGGTAGAACATACAGGGGCAAAATGATGAAAACTTCTTAGACGTTACCAAGCACCTTGGGGCAACAAGTTGCTGGGTTCTTGAGGCTCAGGGTACATTATTGTCAGTTGGCATAACATAGTCCACAAAGACAATGTTCTGCATCCTAGTAGAAGTGGTGTCTTAAAAGCTAAGATCGCTCCATGTTTGGCAGAAAGAAGAGTGATGAAAATTGGAGACGCTTGGAATCAACTAGTCCAATTGACCAATGAACATGTGAACATCTGTCTCCATGACTCTGAGACCAGAAGAACTATATGGAGCCGGGTTTCGACTACCAATTCCACTGAAAGGGGTCACATTAGAAGGTCCCAGATAGGATGGGAGAAGATGTGAAGAAAAACTCAAAATTATAAAAAAATACCTGGTTTACTGATCAAAAAGATACTAGAGGAACCTGAAACTCAGCCCTCAGCCACTATTAGGTCTGGAACAGAACTCAATCTTGTGACACAATTTTCAGCTAAGTGATAGATAGAGAGGCATGCTCACCATTGAATGGTCAACTAGTCATATCAAAAGGGCAACATTTACCTAAGGACAAAGACCAGAAGGGTTGAAAAGAAGGGTGTAATGGAAGACATTGCAATCACTGAGATGAAGCAAAGTATATGATTTGTTGGATGTAAAATCGGAGATCTCTGTAAACCTTCACTTAATGCACACACACAAAAAGTTTTTTAAAAATTGACACATCTTAACTGTAAGGAACCCACTTGGTTTTTTATTTATTGATTTTATGACCAGAAAATTTGGTGATGGTTTTTATTAGTTCTAACAGTTTATCTGTTGTTGTTGTTCTTGTTAGGTGCCATCAAGTTGGTACCAACTCTTAGCAACCCTATGCACAACAAAATGAAATACTGCCCAATCCTGGGCCAACCTCACAATGATTGCCATGCTTGAGCTCACTGACACTGCCATATTGCCAGTCCATCTCACTGGGGGTCTTTCTCTTTTACCCTGACCCTCCACCTTACCAAACATGATATCCTTCTCCAGTGACTGGTCCCTCCTGACAGTATGTCCAAAGTATGAGATGAAGTCTGGCCATTTTGGCCTCCAAGAACACTCTGGCTGCACTTCTTCCAACACAGATCTGTTTGTTCTTTTGGCAGCCCATGGCACTTTCAATATTCTCCTCCAACATCATAACTCAAATGCATCAATTCTTCTACGGTCTTCCTTATTTATTATCCAGCTTTCACATGCATATGAGGTTATTGAAAATACCATGGCTTGGGTCAGGCGGACTTTAGTCCTCAAGCTGACATCTTTGTTCTTCAACACTTTAAAACGGTCTTGTGCAACAGATTTGCCTAATGCAATCGTTTGATAGCTTGTCTACTGCTTCAATGAGTGTTGATAGTTGATCCAAGAAGAATGAAGTCCTTGACAACTTCAATCTTTTCCCCATTGATAAGAATGTTGTTTATTGGCCCAGTGGTGAGGATTTTTGTTTTCTTTACATTGAGATGTAATCCATACCAAAGGATGTGGTCTTTGATTTTCATCAGTAAGTATTTTAAATCCTCTTCACTTTCAGCAAGCAAGGTTGTCTCATCTACATATCGCAGGTTGTTAATGAGTCTTCCTCCAATCCTGATGCCACGTTATTCTTCATATAACCCAGCTTCTCGGATTATTTGCTCAGCATACAGGTTGAATAAGTATGGTAGATTCCCTTTAATGCATATTTTCAATCATGTGATCTGAGAAAAATGCCAGTTTTGTTTCTTCTTTTCAAGTTCTTGTGTCTTCTCTCTCTCTTTTATCTTACTGAGTAGAACCTTTATAACAATATTGAATAGAAGCAGTAAAAACTTGCATGCTTGTCTTTGTTCTTAACTTTAAAGAACTTTTTACATTTACTGAATGCAGAGAATACCAGAAAGATGTTTACCTGTGCTTTATTGACTACACAGACTTTCGATTGTGTAGATCATGACAAGCTATGGACAACATTGTGAAGTATGAGTATTCTGAAACACTTAATTGTGCTCATGAGGAATCTGTACCTGGACCAAGAGGCAGT
>NW_006408655.1:7218072-7227066 GCF_000296735.1 Chrysochloris asiatica
TCCGTGGCTGCTCTGACCCTTCCCTTGCTTGGTCTGTCCCAAGATGGCTGCTGCAGGAGCAGCTGAGTGTCTTGAATTAGAAAGCAATGGATTTCTTGCTTCTGCTATAAATTCCCCTGGCTGTAAGTCTTCCAACCTTCTAAATATTCTTTTATATGTGGTTCAGAGTTTTGGCACCATCTCCTGGGCTTGCTTGGTCTGGTATTCTGTGTTGTTGTTGATGGAGCTCCTCACTGCACTCTACCCAATCAACCATCTTGTTTGTTCCAATACCTGTACAGGGCTTCTGAAGAGCGACAGCTGAGCTTGTACCACCAACCTTGCAGTTCAAACTGACTTTGCAGCCCAGCGCATTAACCCACAGCACCACACCTGTATTATAGGTTTCTTGTAAGGAAAATATGTGATGGTATGTACAGAACTCCGTGAATTTTAGCTTTAATAAATGTATCCTGTTTTGTTTTTCTTTGTTCCTGCTTAATCAAAGACAGTCCTAGTTAAACTCAGACAGGATGTGTGCATTATCCCTTGGCCTGTGTGATGGATGAATCCTCTTTCCAGGTCTGCAGAAAGGCAGGCTTTGGAACAGAGCATCGTGTCCTATTTCCAGATCCTAGCATGCTGTCCCTTAGTACACCTCTGATACGTTGGACTGATGCCTCTATGTATTGCATAGGGAGTCTCCGGTTGGCGCAAATTGAAAACCCCATTCAGCAGTTCTACTCTGCATTGGTCACCATGAGTGGAAATCAACCTAACAACCACTGTACTGCATAGTTCACATATCCTCTGAACCAAAATTATACACAGAAAATTAAAATCCATTTCTTGTTGCAAGGTTATTCCAATCTCCACCTCTTTCTATGACACTTTATTTGTAGAGAATACATTTCTAAAACAAAATATTCACAGAAGTTTAAGGTTGTGCCTGAAGCCTATCACCTGAAATGGTGATGCTCATGATGATAGTGATGGACAGTGATGATAACTAAGGTTTTTAAGCATTGAAAATGTAATAAAACCCTTACCTAACACATAGACATTTGAATCATCAACTCTTCAAGCCAAAAGGTCACTGTAACCAAGGACAGTGCTTCAATGGGGATATACTCGCTTGAATATATAAGCTCTTGACTAAGCTACTTGGAGGACTCAGAGCCCAGAACTTCAACCTGTCTATTAACTTTGCTGTACAATGTTGTCAGCTGAAAGAACACACAAGGAAACTTAGAATATGGAAAATCGATGTTGAAAAAAACAACAACAACTAATTGTTGGGCCTAAAATAATACAAAGGCTATTTATTATATATCCTTTTATTAAAGACAAGTTGTTGTCTTGGTGTGTCACTCTTGGATAAGCGCTGTATTGCTAACTGCAAGGTTGGCAGCTCAAACCCACCAGCATCTCCTCAGAAACCCTATACATTATGTTTAAATAAGTAAATATCATGGCTAAAAGCCAAAGAGTTGCTAAATATTATATTTGAACAATGAAATATCAATATTTAAACTAATCTTAATTTCTAAACTTTAATATTTAGCAGCTGGTATGATATTGATCCTAAATATATACCTCTGGCAGTCTTGTAACACTAAATTGAAATGCAATATGGTTCATTTTCAATGAAAACTAACATTCTCATTGAAATATAGTTATTAGTTGCCATCAAGTTGGCTCCAAATCATGGTGACCTTATGCACATGTAACAGAATGAAACATTGCCTGATTGTGTGTCTTCATAGCTGTATACTTGAGTTCATTGTTGTATTTATGTGCCACTCATAATAACATGTATTCACTGGCCCTCTACTTGACCAAACATGATATCCTTTTCTAGTAATTGCTCTTTCCAGATGACATGTCCAACAAAGACAAGTTAAAATAAAACAAGAGAAAGTGTTAAAAGTGAAGACAAACTAGAAAAACCAGACTTAATGGGTCAGTTAAGACTGGAGGATTCCTTGAGATGATTACCCTGAGATACTATTTAAAACTTGAGCTGAAACAAGCTCCCAAAGGCACCTAAATATCAGATTGGCTCACAAATATCACCTTTAAAAAATCATCTATGTGATACAAAATGGTCAACAATTAATTTAAAACAAAGGTGAAAAGGTAAGATGACAGGGAAGCTAGATTAATGGAAATGGAACAAGTTGTAGAATGTTATAGAATAATGAGAATGTTTATTTTTTATAAACATTGATAATGAGAATATTTATTTTTACACAAGTTGAAATAATGACAATGTTCACATATTGTAAAGAATGTGACCAATGATATTGAACAACTTATGTAGAAATAGTTGAATGGAAACCTATACTGCTTTGTAAAACTTCACTGAAAACAGGAGCTCCACGTGAAGAGCGTCAGCTTGGCCATGATGGATTTTTCTGGCCCTGCTAAGCCACTCTTGTTGCTGAACCCCCAGGAACAGGCCAAGTTTCAGAAGCAGGTGGTGCAGGATCACCAGTGAGTGACCCAGAAATTAAAACTTACTCCTGGAGTAGTCTATGTGGGCCACTTACCCCAACTCAAGGCATATTTCTCCCAGTTTGGTACTGTTACATAACTCAGATTGTCCAGAAGTAGAAAAACTGGAAATAGCAAAGGTTATGCCTTTGTGGAGTTTGAGTCTGATGATGTTGCCAAGATAGTTGCTGAAAAATGAACAACTACCTTTTTGGTGAAAGACTCTTGAAATGTGATTTGATGCCATCTGAGAACGTATATTATAAGCTTTTCAAAGACTGGGATGTTCCCTTTTCAAAGCCATCAAATCCAGCAATAAAATGGTATAATAAGAAATGAACACCTACAGAAATGTACGGATGGAGAAGCGATTGAAGAACAAAGAAAAATTACTCAGGAAGAAGATAGCTAAAAAAGGAATAGTGTATGGTTTTCCTCCACTGATTTTACAAAAAAAAAAAAGAAAAAAATGGGATATTTCGAACACTGATCTTCAGAACTCTACGAATAATATCCATGACCCCACACTAGTTTGTACAACATCAATTTTAGAGAGACAAAAATCTGAAGCGGTGGAAATGAATTGTGATGATGAAGATAATGAACTTATTTTCAAACAGCCTGCTGTTGATGGGAAAGAAGAAACACAAGAGACTAAAACATTCAGGGAAAAGAAGAAGAAAAAGAAAACCATGATTCTGAACGTATTATGTATATTGTTTCTTTTGAAAACTGCGGTGATTTTGTTGTTAACACTGAATCTTTAATTTACCAGGTGCAGTGATGCACACACATTGGCACAGTTTTTGAAGGAAAAAGCATTGGTTCAAGTAAAAACAGTCGGTATCCTGGCTTGCTTACCTTTGCTGGAGTGCAGGGAGCTTGTAGTCTCCTCATGCTGCATCTTTGTCCTGTTAGCTTGTGTTCTTTGCATTTTCATAGTTGTCTTTATTGACTGTGCAGTGACTAGCAAATAAACTTTTAACATTCTTTGCCTGAAATTAAAAAAAAAAACAAAAAACTTCGCTGAAAACAAAAATATCATATTTAAAAAAAATAATTGGGACAAACTACTGAATATTCAACGTTGGGCAAATCTGCTGCCCAGGAACTTTTTAAAGTGTTGAAGAGCAAGAGATGTCAGTATGAGGACTAAGGTGTGCCTGACCCAGGCCATGGTATTTTCAATAACCTCATATGGATGCGAAAGCTGGACAGTGAAAAAGGAAGATCATAGAAGAATTGATGCCTTTGAGTTGTGGTGTTGGAGGAGAATACTGAAAATGCCATGGACTGCCTAAAGAACCAATAGATCTGTTTTGGAAGAAGTGCAACCAGAATGCTCCTTGGAGGCCAAGATGGCTAGGCTTCGTCTCTCATACTTTGGACACATTGTCCAGAGAGAACAGTCACTGGAGAAGGATGTCATGCTGGGTAAGGTGGAGGGTCAGAGAAAAAGAGGAAGACCCCCAATGAGATGGATCAGCCAGGTGGGATCACTGATGGCGTCAAGTGTGCGGCGGTAGTGAGGTTGGCCCAGGATTGGATGTTGTTTTGTTCTGCTGTGCATGGGGTCGCTACGAGTCGGTTCCGACTCAATGGCATCTGACAACAACATAGTGGAATATCTCTTTTTCTTTCCACATATTTTTAAAAGAGAAAAGCTCAGGGTCAGACAGACTCAGGGATAAATTCAGCTAGAGAGTTTTAGGCAAGCAAAAACCCAAACCATACTGGGATCTCAGCAGTAGGCTAGTCCACAATGGGCTGAGATGGTCTGTGAAAACTAACTGAGGCATAATGTATGTAGTAAGCCCAATATTGATCTTGGCTTATGTTGGTATCAAAGATGGTCTAATTCAGTAGGCAAATAATGGCAACAGAACCATGGTTGTGCCATGACTGTTAGTGGAGTATATTGTTAAGATAATAACGCAGTTTCTGTGGGACATAATCTCTGGGAAACAGTGGGTGAAGAGGGCTAGGCAGAGTATCAGAAATTGGGTCAATGATGCTGAAATTCAGGGAAGGCTCAAGTCCTTGTGCAAACAATAAAGAGAGAGGAGGGAAGTTCAGTGAACATAGCAAGATTAAGAGAAGGCTTGTGTATATCTAGATGAAGCAAATGAGTAAGTGCTCAACTACTACCCAAAAGGCAGGTGCCTAGCAGGTACCTCAGAAGAAAGGCTTGCCGATGTGTTTCAGAAAGTTCATGGCCTTGAAAATAGTATGGAGCACAGTTCTATTTACAGGATCTCCATGAGTTAGAATCGACTTTGAAGGTAACTGGTTTGGGTTTTTATATTTGCATGTGCCAAGAGATGCCACATAAGGGGGCTTCAAAAAGCTAATGAAAAATAGAATTTTTTCACGAAATTTTTGAAGCCCCCTTGCATATAGGTTTTCTTGTAGAAGATTAATTTCATTTATCAGTAGCAGGTTGATAATTCTACTTAATATGGTTGCTATACTGAGATTATCAAAAGAATTCAGTAAAATTTCTTTAGCCTGTGGGTAAAGATCCTCATTTCTTATAGCTGAGTGAGACTGAACTATTCTGACTATAAGGTGAATTTATCTTTTTAGGTCTGAAGAACTGGTAAGGCAGGACAGGAATCTCACGCTAATGAGTGAAGAGCTTGCACATGATGTGCTATGCATGTTGTTGTTTGTAAATATCATAGAGTTAGTTCTGACTCATAGTGACCCTGTATAGGGTTTCTGAGGAGCAGCTGGTGGGTTTAAACAGCCAATATTGTGGTTAGCAGTCCAGTGCTTATCCTAAAGCATCACACTAGGACTCTGTACTATGCATTGCCCTAAGGAAGAAGCATGCAGTACACATGGTGATTTATCCAGGTCAGAAGAGATGAATGGAACATCACATAGTCTATGTCAGGGCTAGTTCTGTTTAATATGATCATCAGTGAGCCGGAAAAAGACACTCTGGCTTCACTGCTAATGGTCTGAGATCTGATTCTTTTGATTTCTTAGAGCCATCTTCCCATGAAACAGGAATTTTATTTGTCTATTGTTAATAAATTTGTTATGACTATAAAGAAGACACCATTTATTAAAATGTGTTGGATATTAATCTTTATTTTAAAAAAAGGTATGCAAGAAAGTGAAAGATTCCATAAGGTCTGTTTATTGGAATGTCACAGCACATTTGCGATAAATTCTTTAGCCCTGTTCTGTTTTCCCAGCATCAGATTTACATCAGAACTCTTGAATGATTTCAGAGGTCATCCACACAAAAACTCATGATCTTTCCTCATAAGTACACCACCTTTTCCTATTTTATATGACTGCATCCTCCCCATCACTCAAATTTGACCATTCCTCTCTCTCTTTGTCTACCTACATTAATGATGACTTCTTTCAAAAATTTCAGTTAAAACTCAGTTTCTTCATGAAGCTGGTCCAAACTCCTACATGCTATCACGCTTCAAAATGTGTTTTAGTTCTATTTAGATACAAACTGGAAATATAGGAAGGGAAGGGTTGACTTAGAGAAAGTGGAATTTTAATTGGCCTAGAGTAGGTAAAAAATTAATACATAGATATTATTCAGTTATCATCACCACCATCATTTTCATCAACGTCATCATCATCAGAGCTCATACTTACTGAATGTTACATCAATACATTCTGAGTTCAATCAGCCAAGCACTTAATTATCATGGAAAAATATGATATAAGTAGAAATGTTATCATTAGCTCCATTTTATTGATGCATAAACCGAGGCACTGAGAGAGTAAGATACTTATCCAGAGTTGCTCAACTACTAAGCAGTGAGACAGAGTTTGAAACACAGAGGCTGTGTTTGTAACCACCATAAAGAATTGACCAACACACAACAACAGGTAAGGGGAAACAAAGGGTTTGAAGAAAAACTTTACACTATTATAACCATACTCTAAGAAGAGCATTCAGACTCTGGATAGATAGAATCAGGCCAAATTATGGAAGACTTTGTATCCTCTCACCAAGTTTGCTTATATGAAAACTATTCTATATAATATATATATTAGATATACCACACAACCGATTGAATAGATGACCTGGTTTTAAGTTGTTGTGTTTGAAGACTGTTAATAGGATCTCATAGCTGATAGCTGAAATTCACTAGAAATTCTCTTCTTTCCTTTATGATACATTTACCTAGTGAAATACTTAGCTTTCAGTTTAATTTGAGCCAAATGAAGATTCTGAAACAATTTTACCAATATAACCTATGGCAATCCCAACAGACATAAATAAATAAGAAATCAATCCTTCATGGACCAATAACTTTATAATAATCATGACTCTTGCTAACTTTATGAAATTATTATTACCAAATCTCTTTCTTCATGACATACGCACAGCTTCTCTAGTTACTGAATGTGTTTGTCAGCTGAATCTTTATTAAATGAAAAGAAATTCAAAATATATTTTCTCTTCATAAATCTTTTCCCTTCTCTCCAGGCAAGCTGCAATTAGCAGCAAAAGCAATATTGAAAGGGGCTTAGAAAGAACAATCAAAGATGTGTGAATTATATGTATGAACCGAGTTTAATTAAATCCCTTTGCTGAGAGAAATGGAAGCGTTAACAGTTACTCACACTTTTCAGCTGCTCATATCAAGCTCTCAGTGGAACTCCAAAAGAAACTGCAAAGGCAGAATTTCAGCTCTGGATGATCCTGCTGAAGTCCACCTCTGAAATAGATCATGCTGCTTATTGTGCGTAATTTCCCATGTTGCTTGTGGTCTCACTTGTAAGTAAAACTTGATTGTTTATGGTTAATAAGCCTAACCTCTAAAATTCCCTAGTTGTTTACTAAGACACAGTTTGGTTAATACTTCAGCAGCAAACCAAGATGTCTACTCTACATGTCTATGATCTGGCTTTCTCACCTTTCCCATTAAATAAAATATATTTTTCCATAATGCCTCCAACTATTATGAATACAAATTTTATTTCAGAATTCTAAATTCCCAATTGGCTTGATTAAAGAAATCACAGTATTTATTACCTGGGGGTACATTTTCAAGTAATGCAGCCTACTGTTCATACCAAGTGCATATACTGCTTGGAATTAGGCATTTCCTTGGGAATTATTGAACTCTGGCTATTTGTTGTTGTTAGGTGCCACTGAGTCAGTACTGACTCATAGCGACTCTATGCACAACACAACAAAACACTGCCCGATCCTAGGCCAACCTCACAATAGTTGCCACGCTTGAGCCCATTGCCACACTTGAGCTCATTGATACTGCCACTTGGCTAATCCATCTTGCTGAGGGTCTTCCTCTTTTTCTCTGTCTACTTTACCAAACATGATATCCTTCTCCAGCGAATGGTCCCTCCTGACAATATATCTGAAGTATGAGAGATGAAGTTTGGCCATTCTGGCCTATAAGGAGCATTCTGGCTACACTTCTTCCAACACAGATCTGTTTGTTCTTTTGGCAGCCAGTAGCACTTTCAATATACTCCTCCAACACCATAACTCAAAAGCATCAATTCTTCTATGGTCTTCCTTATTCACTGTCCAGCTTTCACATGCATATGAGGTTACTGAAAATACCATGGCTTGGGTCAGGTGCACCTTAGTCCTCAAGTTGACATCTTTGTTCTTCACCTTTCTTAATTTTACACCATTCAGTGTTTCCATGTTCTGTTCGAACAACTGCCTCTTGGTCCAGGTACAGATTCCTCATGAGCACAATTAAGTGTTCTGGAATACTCACATGCAATGTTGTCCATAGCTTGCCATGACCCATACAACTGAAAGCCTTTGCATAGTCAATAAAGCAAAGGTAAACATCTTTCTGATATTCTCAGCTTTCAGCCAAGATCCATCAGACATCAGCAATGATATCCCTCATTCCACGGCCTCTTCAGAATCTGGCTTGAACCTCTGGAAGTTCTCTGTCAATGTATGCTTGCAGCTGTTTCTATAATACCTTTAGTAAAACTTTACTTGCATGGGATATCAAAGAGACTGTCTGATGATTTCCGCATTCTGTTGGGTTACCTATCTTTGGAATGGGCACAAATATGGATCTCTTTCAGTCAGCCAGATAGTTGTCTTTCAAAGTTTTTGGCATTGATGAGTAAGTGCCTTCTGTGCTGCCTCACTTTCTTGAAAGATTTCAGTTTATTTTCCATCAATTCCTGGTGCCTTGTTCTTTGTCAATTCCTTTAATGAACTCTGGATTACTTCTTCAGTATCACTGGCTCTTGATCATATACTACCTCTGGAAATGGCTGAACATCAACCATTTACTTTTGGTACAGTGACTGTGTATTCCTTCCATCTTCTTTTGATGCTTTCTGCATCATTCAATAATTTGCCCAGAGAATTCTTCAGTAATGAAAGTTGAGGCTTGAATTTTTTCTTCAGTTCCCCCGAAATGTTGAACATGTTCTTCCTTTTTGGTTTTCTGACTGCAGATCTTTGCACATTTTGTTGTAATATTTTACTTTATCTTCCCGAGCTGATCTTTGAAATTTTCTGTTCAGCTCTTG
>NW_006408655.1:7228184-7230736 GCF_000296735.1 Chrysochloris asiatica
TTGAGTGTCTTCCAACCTGAGGGGGTCATTTACGGCACTATATCTGACAGTGTTTCTCTGCTATTCATAAGGTTTTCAGTGACTAAATATTCGAAAGTAGTTCATCACTCCTTCTTCCTAGTCTGTCTTTGTCTGGAAGCTCATCTGAAACCTGTCCATTATCTTGCTGGTATTTAAAATATGGGTGGCATAGCTTCCAGAATCACAGTAACTCACAAGCCACCACAGTATGACAAACTGACAGATGAGTGGTGGAATTTTGGCTTTAGCCAATGGTTTAGTTACTACGTCAAAATTATTTCTTTAATGCGCTGTTGTGTAGAAGTATGCAGTCTCAATAAGCACTTATGTCTACTTCTTGAGGAGGATTTTGTTGTTGGTGGCATTGTTTTACATATATTACTGTCTCCTAACTTGGACTAAGGTGGGATGATTCTCCATTTGAGTGATATCTGCTTAATAGAAAATCACATCCAACATCCCCAAACTTTGCTGGTATTATATGTTTTCAATAACCAACCATTGCTGTGAGACTGTCACTGGAATATAGACCCTTGAATTATATATCTACAGACTGCTTTCAAGAACACTGCTGTCTTCCTCCCCATGTTTCCTCCTATATAGAAGAATTACAGAAACAGAACATTGGATTGGGAGTTTAGAAAGAGAAACTGAGTATGCATAGGTAACCTATAGGGTAACAAGTAATCTACGGAGAGCAAACATTCTTCTGTAGTCCTCACAAACGCTTTGTGGGGAAGCCTGCTCTGGTTCTGTGCTTCCTTTCAACAAAGTGGGTTAGTCCCTATGGGGGCAGTTCTACTCTGTCACATGGGTCACTATGAGACAGAATCAAATTAGCCCAGTAACAACAAAAACAAAATTTTATTAAAATTTATAAGCAGAGTAATATTGATACAAAACAATCAATGGAAGGGATAAAAGCAAACATTGTTGTTGTTAAGTGCTATCAAGACTGTTTAGACGCATGCATTCTGAGGAGCGGCTGGTGGGTTTGAACTGCCAACCTTTCAGTTCAAACAATCCTTGAGGTCCAGTGCTTATCCTACAGTGCCACCCAACGATTCCAACATCAAACAAAGGATTATAATAATAACAAATAGTTTAGAAAAGAATTAAAACACAAAAACATGTTGTTCTCATAGTTAGATGCTTATACAAAGAAAACTACAAAACACTACTACAAAAAACTCATAGCAATTCTTCTTGGAGCAGCTGGTTGGTTTGAACTGCTGACATTGCAGTAACAGTCCAGTGGTTATTCTTGCTGGTGTTAACTGCTGTTGAGTCAGTTCTGACTCTTAGAGGGCTTCCAAGGTGTGACTGGTAAATTTAATCTTGTGGTTCAAACCGACTTTGCGGTCCTGTTAGAGAGATGGAAATGCTGCCTTAGACATGTATAGATGGGAGAGATGTCGAGAAACAATAGTTTCACATTTTTATTTTTTGTTTAATCAAGTTTTCTATAATCTTGCAGCAATTGTGTTTTACTTACTCTCATAGAATGAGAAAGAAGGAACATAAATTGGGAATGGAGGAGATAAACTGAATGTAATGTAATTTTCTGGATGGAAACCTGGAACATAAAATGACATTAGGCCAAAAAAATAAGGAAATCTGAATAAGGTATGGACTGTTCCTCTATTTGTTATGATAACAACTTCTTCATCCACCACAGACCCTAAATGTCCAATTATTTACTCTTTCTCATTTAAGCCTCCTATTAATGACCAATTCATTCAACAAGTATCCACTATCGTGTTTTAACTTCTTCATTAAGTCCAAAAAGGAAATAATTATATGAGGTCAAACCTTTCTAATGTCCTCCATATGCACCTTCTAGTTCTATTAATATTTTCATAGGTATCTGGACACACATTCCTTAAAGCCACTATTTAGTCTCTATCTTTAACTTTGCATATCTATATAGTACAGAATTGCAGAAGTATGTGTGTCTGTATATGTGTGTGTGTTCTCATCTGTAATTTAATATACTAGTAGGACAAAACCACTAAACTAAGTATTATTCTTTAGTGCTAAGTACCAATGACTCAGTTCCAACTCATAGAAATCCTGTATAGTTTTTTTCTTCATCTTTCTCCCAGAGTCACCAACCTTGTGGTTCTCAGACCAGTGCTTATCTTAAGAAGCTACTGTGCTCCCTAAACCAAGTGTGTGTATGTGTGTATATATATATGTGTGTGTGTATATATCTGTGTGTGTGTGTGTGTATATATATGTATATATCTGTGTGTGTGTGTATATATATATATATGTATATATCTGTGTGTGTGTGTGTGTGTGTATATATATATATATATATCTGTGTGTGTGTGTATATGTACACACACACACATATACACACACACACACATATATATATATACACACATACACACACGAGGGTGAATCAAAAATCATCTGCACTTTGGCTGTAGAATTTATTTATTTATTTATTTTTATTAAATGTTTTTATTTTGGATTGAGTGAAAGTTTACAGGGCACATCATCAGCTTCACATTCAACCATTC
>NW_006408655.1:7231128-7232218 GCF_000296735.1 Chrysochloris asiatica
ATTTATTTTAATCAACTTTTAGAAAAGACAAATACATCATTTAAAAAATATAATCTCCTTGCTTCTCAATACACTTTGTCCATCTGTCAAACTTTCATATTCCCTTATTTTAAAATGTTTTAGGTTGAGCTGCAAGCCACAAATGCACCGCTTGTCTTCACTTCATCTGAGGTGAATCTTCATTTTCCAAGGGATGCTTTCAGGGAACCAATGGCACAAGATCAGGACTATAGGGAAGATGCTTTAACATGTCAAAATGAAGTTTTTGCCAAGTGTCAACAGTGTAAGCTGAGGTGTGCAGACATAAATTATCATGCAAGATCACAATATCCTTGGATAGCAATCATCTGTGTTTAAATGAGGTTTAGACTTTGGCACTAACTTAAACACGCATTGTTGATGTTGAACCTTTTTCCAGATAGTGTTCTAATACCGGCCCTTGAGAATCCCAGAGAACTGTAAGCATCAATTTTCCAGCTGAAGGTTGACTTTTGAACTTTATCTTGCTTGGCAACTGAGGACGTTTCCATTACATACTCTGCAGTTTACTCTCAGGCTTGTAGTGATGAATTCATGTCTCATCATTAGTAATGATTTTTAAAAAGAAACTTTTACCTTACTTAGAGTATCGGTCCAAATATTGTTTGCAGATATTCAAATGTTTCTGTTCATGCTTTTCCGTGAGTTGTGTCAATACCCATCTCACACAAGCTTTTCGAAACCCAGTTCTGACAGTGGGAGTGATCCACTGTCACTCCTCTGCCCAACAGAATCATTTCACATAAATGCTCAATGTTGTCATCAACTGTGGACAAAGATGAGCATTTTAATATGATAGGTGTGTGGAGAATTTTAGACTCATCTTTGTGTGTGTGTGTATATATATATTGCAGTTAAGTGCCCTGAGGTAGCTCCAACTCATAGTGACCCTGTATAGAATTTCTGAAGCTTTAAATCTTCCAGGGAGCCGAAAGCCTCATCTTTCTCCTGCAGAGTGGCTGGCAGGCTCAAACTGTGGACCTTGAGGTTCACAGTCCAGTTCTTATTGTGTGAAGCCACCTTACTCATATGTATATATATGTATATATAT
>NW_006408655.1:7233328-7246104 GCF_000296735.1 Chrysochloris asiatica
AATATGAGTTGTGAATGAACCAAGGATTGTCTAATCCAATTCTATGCAATAAGAGAATCATCACAGTTATTTTGCAAGACTGTGTTCAGAATTAAATAACATATGTAGAGTGTATTCAGTACATAATTTGGCACATATTAACTGTTCAAGAAAGATACCTGTTGTTATGACTAGAGGTGGTAGAAAGGGTTAGGGAGGAGGAAGAACAGAATTTCTTCAAAAGTGTGTTGAAGAAATGACAATACATCATAAAGTGCTGAATCATTTCTACTTACCAACCCAAAAGTCAGGGAAATAAAATTAAATCTAAATAACTAGACTCCTTTCATAAACTAGATCATTAACACATCACTTTCTGGAAGATACTTAATTTAGAGTCACAGTATTATTTTAAATAATTGTTTGGTAGAAATTGTTGAATGGAAAACTAATTTGCTCTGTAAACTTTCACCCAAACTATAATTTAAAAGAAATAAAATAATTGTTTGCTTTAAGTATAAAATAAAGCATGGTTTTACCTTTAAAAAAATGTACTATATTCAGTACTGCAACTTGAAGCAATTACAAAGATAGAATGTGCTAGAGTATGAGAAAAAATGGCAATTCCTTATAGTATTCCAAACAAGGAAGAGGATAAAGTCCAGGGAGCTAGCCAGAAGTCTTTCTAGAATAAAGAACTGAGCTTCAGGAAGGGTAGGATTTATAAATGTGGTGAAAATTAAGTATAACACAATTCCATTTTTCTATGAGAGTTTTCTTTCATTGCTTTCTAAAACACAGGAGCTATGTCTGACCCTTCCAACCATTACATTTCCATTAGCAACAAAAGCAATATACCTAGGCAGGAAATAAGAACAAGGGAGTGGTTTGAGTCAGTGTTATATTCCATGAACTTCCACACTTTCATGTTTCTTAAGTATTAATCTAGTTAGAAAATACATAGAAAAATATTGCCTATAGGTAAAATTGACAAATCACCATTTGTCTATCAGTTTGTTGTACTGTGGTTGTTTGCCTGTTGCTGTGATGCTGGAAGCTATGCCACCAGTATTTTAAGTAACAACAGATTCATCCATGGTGGACAGGTTTCAGTTGAGCTTCTAGACTAAGACAGACTAGAAAGGAGAGGCACACTACTTCTGAATGTTTAGCCACTGAAAACCTTATGAATAGCAGTGGAATATTGGCAGATATAGTGCCAGAAGACAAAAATCTTATAAACAGCAATAGAACAATGACAAAAATAGTACCAGAAGACGAGTCACTCAGGTTGGAAGGCACTCAAAATACAACTATGGGAGAGTTGCCTCCTCAAAGTAAAGCTGACCATGATGATGTAAATAGAGTGAAGCTTTCAGAATCTTTGGGGCACAACTCAAAATGAGGAGAAACAGTTGCAACACCATACTTATTTAATACGTATGCTGAGCAAATAATCTGAGAAACTGTATCATATGAGGAAGACTTTGGCATCAAGACTAGAGGAAGACACATTAACAACCTGCAATATGAAGATGATAAAACCTTGCTTGCTGAAAGTTAAGAGGACTTAAAATACTTACTGATTATGATCAAAGACAACAGTCTTTTATATAGATTGCACCTCCATGTAAAGAAAACAAAAGTGCTCACAATTGGATCAGTAAATAACAGCATGATAAATGGAGAAAAGATTGAAGTTGTCAAAGACTTCATTTTGCTTAGATCCACAAGCAACACTCATGGAAGCAACAATCAAGAAATCAAGCAATGTATTGTATTAGGCAAATCTATTTCACAAGAGCTCTTTAAAATGTTCAAGAGCAAAGATATCAGTTTGTAGATTAAGGTATGCCTGACTCAAGCCATGATATTTGCAATAGCCTCATATGCATGTGAAAGTTGGACAATGAATAAGGAAGACCACAGAAGAATTTAGTTAAGTTATGGTGTCAGAGAAGAATATTGAAATTGCCATGGACTGCCAGAAGAACAAATCAGTTTGGTTTGGAAGAAGTCAGCTATAATGCTCCTTAGAACCCAGGATGGTGACACTTTATCTCTCACACTTTGGACATATTGTCAGGAAGAACCAGTCCCTGGAGAAGAACATCATGCGTGGTACAATGGCGGGTCATCACAAAAGAGGAAGACCTCCAATGAGATGGATTGGCACAGTGGTAGCAGCAATGAGCTCAAGCTTGACAATTGTGAGGATGGAGCAGGACCAGGCAGTGTTTCTTTCTGTTGTACACAGGATCAGAGCCAATCCGATGGCATCTAACAGCAACAATCACAAAGTTGTCAGAGACAGACATAGAGACAGAAAAGAAAGATCAGGTATCGGATCAAGTATGAAGGTTGGTTGTATCTGAGACGTAAAGCCCAAATGAATATAAGGAACTCTGGGGAAATGAAGACTGAGTGAAGAGAAACAGACATGAAAAATAAGGAAGGATAGAGAATTTAAAGATTGTAAGAAACAAAGTAAAGACAGTGAATATGCTTTTCTCTATAGGTTATTAAAATATTTTGATGAGGAAGTAGTCATTTCAATTAGCCAAACCCCAAAATAGCAAAAGCTATTGCTGTTGTTGTTGCTGTTGTTAAGTGCCATCGAGTTGGTTTCGACTCAGGGACCCTGTCACTGTTTACTGAGGAATTTACTGATGAGTTTGAATCACCAACCTTGTGGTTCAAACCAATCTTGCAGATGAGTGCTTATCCTACAGTGCCACACCAGTAGATAGCTTAATTTTAGATGAAGACACACCCACTCCTGGTGTGGCACTGTGGGTTAATGTGCCAGACTGCAAAGCCGTTTGGACGGCAAGGTCGGCAGTTCAAGCTCACCAGCTGTTCCTTGGAAACCCTATAACAGGGTCACTATGGGTCAGAATCGACTCGACGACTCTTAACAACAACAACAACACCTCACTTACCTGCATGGTTAGATCCCAAAGAACAGCTTGTTATGTGGAAATAGGCATTATTTGAAAATGGAGAATATCTACATCATTACATACTGCCAACTTACATCATTACATAATTACCAAGCTACTGAGAATCCTGCCCCAACCAAGCTGACACAAAATTTTAAACATCAGTCAGCATTATTCTTATCTAGTACCTTGGTGTTCATTACTGTCAGATATACACCATTAATGCACAAAATAGTCAGACTGTGAATTTTTTACTATTGTCAGAAATGCAAAATGTTGGAAAATAAGACAGCTGATATTATCTAGTTGTTTTACATACTGGCAGTGCAATAAAATCTGCATAGATAACAAATGATAAATTAATGTTTCTCTCTACTCAGAAATTCTAAGATGTCCTTAAATTTTTAAAAATAAATTATGATACTAGGAATACATACTGTACTAAACAGTATAAATATTCATAAATAATGGTAATGTTGCTTAGAAAGTAAGAGATTTGCTTGTGAAAAGAAAAGTTTGTTACTCTAAAATCTGAATCACCCATTTAAAAACAAGTAAAGATTTGATTGGAACATGAAAAATTATAGAGAATATATTTCAAATGGAATTTGATGACCCAAATTCTTACTCCAAACACATTCAAAGACGAGATTTTGTATTAAATTATAAAGCAATAACTTTAGAAAAAGAAAGGGCACAGAAAAACTGCACAGGGTATGAAAATTGCCTCTCAAATCTCCCAGAAAGAAAAACCATATGAATAGTTCATTCAAGTAAAAATAGTGTACTATTTTGAAAAGTAAGATGATATTAACAAACACACATTCATCAAATATTTATTTAGCTTTTGCTGTGAACCCTCTTCGAGGAGCCTTTTCATATTGGTGAGTAAGACAGACCAAGGTCCTGCTTTACATTGAGCTTATATTCCACTGAGAGAGACAGAGAACACAGAAATAAAGAGTGACATGAATCATATAATTTCAGGTTCTGATAAGTGCTATGAAAAAGGCAAACCAAGACATAGGAGAGAGAGTGAGTGGGGATGTGGTGAAGTAGGGTGTAATTTTAGACACTGTGGTCAGAGAAAACTTCTCTGAGCAGAGATCTGAATGATGAAGAGAAACAAGCTATGTGAATATTCAAGTTTTCCAGTCCAATGGCATAGCAATTATAAAGGCCCCAAAGAAGGAGAACTAGATGATGGATAAATGGTTTGGTGGATGAATGGAAGGAAGGATAGAGAGACAGTGTTAAACTTGGAATACTGATCTACTGGTTGATTTGTGTCTTACTTAATTGACAATTCATGTAAAACTATCTAGGCATCAATTTTTCTCCGTGGAAAGATTTTCAGCTACTAATTCAATGTCGTTGATGATTGTTCAGCTATTTAAAATTTCTATTTATTTTTGTATTTTTAATAACTCTATTGAGCCCTAGTTTGCATACTGTATAATTCACCCTTTTCAAGTGTGCAATAATAGAATGATTTATTTTAGAAAATTTACAAATAACCATCACCATATATCAGTTTTAGAACACTTAGATGTATAACCATCACCACAAATCAGTCTTAGGACATTTTTATCACCCTAGTAAGATCCCTCATACTGTACATCTCTGCTTACCCTTCCATGTTTATCCACAAATAACCACTAATCTGTTTTTGCTCTCCCTAGCTTTGCTTTATCTGGATAGTTCATGTCACACAATGTATAGTCTCCTCTTTTGTTGAACATGTGGAAGGCATAATACTGACCCCCAAAGATGTCCATATCCTAATCCCCAGAACCTGTGAATATGGTATCCCTGGAACCTGTGAATATATTACCGTACATAGCAAAAGGTTCTTTAAAGTTGTGATTGAGAATCGTGAGATGGGGAGATTATCCTGGTCTATCTGTTGTTGTTAAGTGCTGTTGAGTAGGTTCTGATTCATGCTGTTGTTGTTAGGTGTCATCCAGTCGGTGCCGACTCATAGCGACCCTATGCACAACAGAACGAAACACTGCCTGGTCCTGGGCCAACCTCACAATTTTAGCCACACTTGAGCCCAATGATGCTGCCACTTTGCCAATCCATCTCACTGGGGGTCTTCCTCTTATTTTTTCTGACCCTCCACCTTACCAAACATGATATCCTTCTCCAGCGATTGGTCCCTCCTGACAATATGTCTGAAGTCCAGTGCTTATCCTACAGCACAATACCAGGACTCCATTTATATACATTATTATTTACATGAACATCATACCAAAACCACCATTCTTAGTTATTTTAATAATGTATCTTAGAAATAATCCATTAAGACAGGCAGATAGTATTTCCAATGGCTGCAAGATGATATATCTACAATAGTATAATTTTATTTAGCAAGACCCTATTGGTGAACAATCTGTTTTTCTCCCTAGATTTTTTTCTTGTCATTACAAACATTTCTGCAATGAATGTCCTATACATACTTATTTACAAATTTTAAGGTCCAGCCCATTGGGTAAATTCCAGGTACAGGTTTCTGGTCTAAAGTAATACTCATTTTCTAGTTCAATAAAATTACCATCTTATCCTCCAGATTACAACAATTTACATTTATAGTGTTTGAAAGTGCCCATTTTCTTCATATCCTCACCAATAAAGAACATCGATTTTTAAAAAATCTTGTTCAATATGACTTGAAAAAAGTGCTATCTCATTACTGGTGTGATTTTTTTCTATGCTTACTGGTCTTTACAAATTTTAAACTACTTATTCATGTTACTCGTCAAGTTTTAAATGAAAATTTTCAGCTTTTCTTATTGATTAATATGTTTTCTATGTAAATTGAAGTCATTTTCTATAATCACTATTCAGACTTAGGGTTTTACCATTGTAGTTCTTGAAGCTATTAAAACCAGCCTCTGAATATTATAGGAAGAGTCTTTGCTCTACTTGGTGAAGACAAACAGAACCTCAACTCCATAGTAAAATAACAGTTTAAAACTGAACTATATTATCTATCTAAATAAAGAGCATTAGTGATGTACTCCCCATTCTACCTATCACTCTATCAATAATAGCCCGTCTTCTCAAGTTTCCTGCTATTAAAATTTATAGGCTCTGTTTTCACTTATAATTTTTACTAAGGTTGAATTAAAGATATTTTTAACTAAAAATAATTTATTTTAATAATATATAGGGAAATGATTGATTTTTGTCTATAAGTTTAGTGAGTTCAGTTTGTTCTTAAAGGATCCCTGGTGACTCAGTAGGTTGAGTGTTGGGTTGCTAACCAAAAGGTGAGTTGTTTGATTCTGCCAGCCACTTCTTGGGCAAAAGAAGTGGCGGTCTGTTCCATAAAGATTTACAGTCTGGGAAACCTTGTGGAACAATTCTACCTGGTCCTATAGGGTCACAATGAGTTGCCATCAGTTCAGTGGCTGGGTTTTTGTTTTGTTTCATTGTTCTTAATATTTTTCATTTAATCATATTGTTGATGTTGTTCAGAGCTGTCAACATTGATTCCAACTCATAGCGACTTTGTATAGGGTTTCTGAGGCTTTAAATCTTCGAGGCAGCAGAAAGTCATCCTTCTCCCACTGAGCCATAGCAGGCTTGAACCTCAGACCTTGTAGTTCACAGTCCAGTGCTTATCGTACGGAGCCACTGTGCTTCCCACTTAATTATATAAGCTACAAATAATGATAGTTATGCTATCTTCTTTTCAATATTTATGTGTCTTATTTCTATTTCTTCACTAATTTCATTGTTCTATCTTTAATAACAATGCTAAGTAGACGTAGTGATGGTAGGCATCCTTGTCTAGTTCATGGTTTTAGTGGAAATGCATCTAGTGTTCTAGCATTAAAATGATGCTAGAGTTTGGTTTCAAAATATTTATGTATCATTTTAAAGCAGTGTCTATCTTTACCTTTATTTTTGTAATCATGTTGAATGTCGAACTTTGTCAAATACTTTTTATGTATCTATTAAAGTTGTTGGTGTTGTTAAGTGCAGTTCTGACTCATAGCGACCCTGTATAGGGTTTCTAATGAGTGGCTGGTGGGTTTGAACTGCTGACCTTGTGGCTCAAACTTACCTTGCAGTTTAGTGCGTTATCCTGAACCGTGCCACACCAGGAACCCATCTATTAAAGTAACTGTTGTTGTTGTTAAAGTGCCATTGAGTCCGCTCCGACCCATAGCAACCCTGTATAGGGATTCCGAAGAGCAGCTGGTGAGTTTGAACTGCCCACCCTTGAAGTTCAAACCGACTTTGCAGCCCAGCCTATTAAATCCACAGTGCCACACCAGGAGTTCTAGCCTATATATTTTACCTAATGTTGACTCATCCATGGCTGTGTGGAGTCCTGGTGTGGTGCTGTAGTATAAGCACTGGACTGCTAACCGCAAAATCAGAGGTTCAAAACAATAGGCCACTCCTCAGAAATCCTGAACAGGGTCACTGCGAGTCAGAATCCACTCCATTGCAGTGGATCTGGTTTGGGGTTTTGCAGTCCAGGAAGGAACCTCAACTAGTAATGGCATCTTTTTTTCTTTTAAGTACTACTGAATTACAATTATCACTACTTTAGGATTTTTCCATAAATGCTGATTAACTGAGGGTGGCTTTCTCCTGTCAGGTTTTGATGTCAATGTTAGACTTCTTTTACAAATATAAATTTAAGGCGTTCCTATCTTGGTAAATTGAACAGTTTCAACTCTATTCAACTTATCTGTTGAAAAAAAAATTTTTTTTAAAGAATTAACATAAAAGAAACTAGATGAGACTTCATATTTTAAGGCTGTTCTTCCATAAGGCTGTCTGGGAATACTGTAAGGTAAGCACCAGACTGTTAACTGCAGTGTCAGTAGTTCAAACCCACCAGGGAGAAAGATGAGGTTTTCTGCCCCCATAAAAATTTAGTCTCAGAAACCCTATATAGGGTCACTATGAATCCAAATCTGCTTGAGGACAGTGGGTTGGACTCTTGCATAGCCTTTCCTCACTCAATTTCTTCCCTTGCTACTTGTCTGTTTAGATTTGTCTTTTTCAATTATTCAGTGTGGTTTGTTTATATTTCCAAATGTATTTTCAGGATATTTTCATTTCCCTTAAGCCAAGTTAAGGACTCCTGGTGTGGCACTGTAGGATCAGCACTGGACTGCAAATCTCAAGATTGGTAGTTTAAACTCACCAGCTGTTTGTTGGGAACCCTATACAGAGTCCCAATGAGTCCGAACTGACTCAGCAGTACTTAACAACAACAAATCAAGTTTTGTTTTTTTTTTTCATTTACAACTTTGTGGATTTGTCTATTTTCTTTTAATTTTATTATAACAATGTTTATCTGGTTTTTGTTTGTGTGTCTTCAAAGAACCAAAGCTTTTTAATTTTTAATTCTACTGGGTTTTTTTCTTATAAATGTATGGTTGGACTTAGTGAGTTTTTTCTTTTAGATGATCTCTGGCTTTCTACAAAGGGTGAACTTACTACCATTTATTTGTATTAGCATAAGAAATATATTTAAGTCTTGATTCTTCCATTTTATCCTATTTTCCCCTACGATCACTTCTACCAAATGCTATATATAAGGTCCTTCCAGCATGGTTTATATATGTTCATGTATTTCTTTGGATAATTTTGAAGCTTTATGATCTACTTTTTTTTTTAATTTGGTAGTCTTTAAGTTGTTGTTGTTAAGTGTCATCTAGTAGGTTCTGACCCGTAGCGATCCTGTACACAGTTTCCGAGGCTATAAATCTTTATGGGAGCAGAAAGCCTCATCTTTCTCCTACGGAGTGACTGGTAGTTTTGAACTGCTGACCTTAAGGTCACACTTTATATATATACTGACTTCTCTTAATTAGGAAGATTTGATTTTTCTTGTGTTTTTCTAAAAAAGAGCATGTGGTTCATAGGTTGTTTATAATTGAGACTATTTGTCTGTCTCTCGCCTCTAAACTTGAATGTCAGCTTGGCTGAGATAAATATTCTTAGGTCTCATCTCCTTTCCCTTAGCATTTGAACACTGAATAATTCTTAGAGAAGTCTCAGGCTACCTTGATATTCTCCCTTGGAAAATAATTAGTTTACTTTGCCTGGATATCTAAAAATTATTACCTTAATGAATGAAAGGCAAAAATGCTAGGATATATGTCAAAGTTGCTGCTCCTTTATCACCTACTCCCCCAAAAATGACACTCTAAACTAACTCCTTTTTTTAATTAGGAAAACTCTCTTCTATTGATTTTTCAGTACATTTTCTGATCCATTTGCTATAGGGTCGCTATGGGTCAGAACTGACTTGATGACAGTTAACAACATGAAGTTATTTTGGTGCCCAATTTGTTTCCTAAGCTATGTGCTATGGTTTGCTTGTACCAGAAGCAGACATAGAATTTGAATATCAAGTGTTTGAAAAGCAATCTCAGGTTACACTGATAGGAAAATGGGGCAGTAAGTCAGCAGGAAGGGAAAGAAGTCCATTTCATCAAGAAATAAGTTACTACTGTGAATAATTGGAGCCACGCCTACTGAAGGACTCTTTGAGACCCTGTAGAACATAGTTCTGAGTTAGCCATGGACAGGTTAAAAAGTTAGAGCTTTTTAATCCCCCAACTTCTTGTTGGTCATTAGTTATAGGCAGCTTCTTGAAAGCATGAAAGTTGACTTGTCTTGTTTTTACTGAATGTAGACTGAGTAGACTGCTCTGGCTAGAATTAAAAGAAAAAAGACCTCTGTCAGATTGTTAACAGGTGTTCACAGGAATCACTAGCTGTAGAGTGCAGGACTGAAGGGAAATGAGTGGATAATTTTTTTCAGTTTTGTCTTATTGCTGTACCGCATCTTTTATCTTTCTTCTATTTTTCAATTTCAGAGTCTTATTAAGTTGGTCTTAAGTTATACTTGGTTCAGTGTGGTAACCACTGGCTATGTGAAACTACTAAACCTTTGAAATGTGACTAGTCTGAATTGGGACATGCTACAAGTGCAACATACAAACCAGATTCTGAAAACTTAGTAAAAAAAAAAAATATGTAAAATATCCCAATAATTTTATATTGACTATATGTTGAAATAATACTATCTGGGTGTATTGTGTTAAATAAAATTTATTAAAATTAATTTCATCTGGTTTCTATTAACCTTTTAAATTCATCAACAGTTAAATTTTAAATTACATTCCACTTCTATTGGCCACACATGGAGAGATGATGATTCTATTTTTGAGTCATTTTCTTCAAGGATAGATTTTTCATCTCTATCTTGTATGCTTGGGATAATGCACTGGACCACAAGGTCATTTTGAATCATAGGGCTGGAGGTTCAAACTCAACAGCCCCTCCTTGGAAACTTTATACAAGGTCACTATGGATCTGAATCTGAGCACATAACAGCAACAAAAACCAACCTTGCATGCTACATTTTCTTGGGGCAGGAGAGGTTTAGTAAGCATATTGATTTGTGAGAATGGCTGTAGCAAAGTACTATAAATTTGTAAATTTACAAGAACAGACATTTGTTATCTCACAATTCTGGAGGCTAATTGTGCAAATTCAGGGTGTCAGTCTAGCCATGTTCTCTCCAAAATGGCCCCAGTCATTCTTTGGTGTTCTTTGGTTTGTAGCTGTATCTTCACGTTGTACTTTCCCTATGTCTCTCTCTGTTTTTTCTCTTTTGTACAACCACTCAGATGGGATTAGGACCTAATTTATTCTTGTACAACTTATTTAACTGATAACATATCAAAGACCTCATTTTCCAACAATATCACATTCCTAGGTGCCAGGGCTTAGGACTTCTGCATATGTTTTTTGGAACATAATCTAAACTATAAAAGTATGTGTGCAGCTACAGTGGGGGTACATTCTTTTAGCTGGCAGAAGCTCTGTTGATTACATATTAATTTAATCCTTTTATATTTACACTTATAAAAAAGCAAATTCTTACTCTCAGCTAAAGGGGAATTAACAGGGCCAGTTTTACTCACCTGACTGAAACAAATAGAAAACCAGATAAAATCATGTTAACATACTTAATAGCAAAACAACAAAATATGAGGGGACTTCAAAGTGTTTGTGGAAAATTTTCATTATCTTTTCATGTTTCTATGAACTTTTTGATGTCTTTTTCATGAAGCAAAAACTGAGTACTGTGAGGAGAATAAAGACAAATCCACAATTAAAATAGGAAATTCCAAAACCCTTTACTTCACGATGAATAGAAAAAACAGACAGAAAATCAGAAATATATATATAGAAGACTTGAACAATATAACCAACCAACCTGACCCAACTGAGACTTACAGTATACTCCATCTAATAAATGCACATGTAACGTTTACCAAAATAGTGCATATTATGGGACATAAATTGGAGATCCAATCAAGATGGTAGATCGGGTAGACGTGCAGTGAGGAGCTCCATAACCAATAACACAGAATACCAGGCCAAGAAGGCTGAGGGAATGGTGCTAGAACTCTGAACCACATATAAAGGAATATTTAGAAGATTGGAAGGCTTACAGATAGAGGATTTTGTAGCAGAATCAAGAAATCCATTGCTTTCTAGTTCAAGATGTTCAGGTATTCCTGGAGCCACCATCTTGAGAGAGACCAAGTAGAGGAAGGATCAGAACAGCCACAAACGCCTGACAGAACCTCAGAGATACAGGTGTGGACATTCTTTTTTTGGTATCTGTTCATTGGTCTCTCACTGTCTGCGCACCTCCATTTTGGTGACCAGAGGGTATGCCTGAGTGAATGGACACCCCACACCTACCCCTGGAGGGTTCTACTGTGCATGTGCACAGAGCTCCTCAAAATTTAAAGTGATAGTTTCCACTTAAAACCAAACAGCCACTACTCGTCTGTCAGTTTTTTGTACTGTGGTGGCTTGTGCTGTGCTATGATTCTGAAAGCTATGCCACCGGTATTTTAAATACCAGCAGGGTCACCCATGGTGGACAGGTTTCAGATGATCTTCCAGACAAAGACAGACTAGGAAGAAAGAGTGACGAACTACTTCCGAATATTTAGTCACAGAAAACCTTAGGAATAGCAGAGAAACACTGTCAGACACAGTACTGGAAAATGAACCCCACAGGTTGGAAGGCACTCAAAATGCAACTGGGGAAGAGCTGCCTCCTCAGAGTAGAGTTGACCGTGCGTGATAAGGTGAATGGAGTTAAGCCCATGGGAGAAGAGACCGCAGGACCTTCATTTGCTGACGGGGACAACTCAAAATGAAGAGAAACAGCTGTAAACATCCATCGAAAATCAGAAAATGGAATGTTCGTAGTATGAATCTGGAAAAATTGGAAGTTGTCAAAAATAAAATGGAACGCATAAACATCGATATCTTAGGCAATAGTGAGCTAAAATGGATTGGTATTGGTCATTTTGAATCTGACAACCACATGGTTTACTATGCCAGGAATGACAAATTGAAGAGGGATGGTGTTGCATTCATCGTCAAAAAGAACATATCCAGATCAGTCATGAGGTACAATGCTGTCTGTGATAGGATAATATCCATGCACCTATAGGGAAGCCCAGTTAATACCACTATTATTCAAATGTATGCACCAACCACTAAAGCCAGTCAGGATGAAATGGAAGAATTCTACCAATTTCTTCAATCTGAAATTGATCAAACTATGCAATCAAGATGTATTAAGCATTACTGGTGATTAGAATGCAAAGGTTGGGAGCAAAGAGGAAGGATCAGTAGTTGGAAAATATTGTCTTGGTGATAGAAATGATGCTGGAAAATGCATAATAGAATTATGCAAAACCAATGATTTGTTCATTTCAAATACCTTCTTTAAGACAGCATAAGAAATGACTATACACATGGACCTCACCAGATGGAATAC
>NW_006408655.1:7246204-7246767 GCF_000296735.1 Chrysochloris asiatica
ACAGGAAAAATACAAAACAACAAAGGCAGTCCAACTGTGATCACAAGAACATACAGGTTGCTTGCCCAGTAGACATCAAGGCAAGTGGTCGGATCATCTCAGTGCAAATTCTCTTCCAAGACTAAGACGCAAGAGAAATACACGCTTTGACTGACAACCACACATGTCACCCAGAAGGGGAAGTGACCAAAGAACATCAATGAAGGGGTGAGCTAAGCCCTACATCATTCAGCAAACTACTGTGAACCCGGCTGGAGACCAGGTCGGCCAGTAGCGAGGCAACACCTGGGGACTCATGTGCTCAGAGTAATTGACACAGCCACAGAGGTCTACAGTGGAGAACGGGGCGTCCAGCTGATAAAAAGAGGTGGGACAGACGCAAGAACACCAACACTTGCAGATGATACCCATTTGACCTGGCTTCAATGATTGGATAAACAGAGCTCAACCCGAAGAAGAAAGAAGAGTAAAAAAGTGTCATCTGATACAATTCGATAAACATGACCTACACCTATAAATGCAGTAGCTCAAAAGAGGAAACAAATCCCTGCTGCAAGAACTAT
>NW_006408655.1:7246867-7249177 GCF_000296735.1 Chrysochloris asiatica
TGCTGTGCATAAATTCGCTATGGGTTGGTACCAACTCTATGGCACCTAACAACAACAACAATAACAATGGGTCATAAGGAGTTCTGGTGTGGTGCCATAGGATAAGCATTCAACCTCAAGCTCAGCAATTTAAACTCACCAGCTGCTCCTCAGAAACCATATATAGGGTCGCTATGAGTCGGAAAAGTTTCCACGGTACTTAACAACAACGAGCCATAAAGTTCAAACCCACCAGCTGCTCCATGGAAATCTTACACAGGGTTGCTAAGAGTTGAAACCAGCTTGATAGAACTTAACAAGAACAGGCAAATCTTGAAAATTTTCAAAGATTTCAAGTCATACCAAGTATGTCTTGTGACCACAATCTAAATAAATTAAAAACCAGTAATGGTACAACCATAACACGCAATAATATTTGGCAATTAAAAGACATGAAGTACTGAGAGTTTGGTCCTAGCCTCCTGCCATGACCACAGCAGCATGACTGGCCGCGAGTGTGGGCAGAGCTGGAGCAGCAGCTTGGTGCCCTGGCCATCCTGGCCATCCGCACTGAGGTCGTGGAGCATCCAGAGGTGTTTACAGTTGAAGAAATGATGGCTCATATTCAACAGTTTAAAGGGGCACATAGTAAAAAAATATTTCTTATAGACAAAAAGAAAAACGACTATTGGCTGGTAACAGTTATTCGTGATAGACAAGTTAATTTAAATAATCTTGCCAAACAGTTGGGTGTTGGAAGTGGAAATCTGAGATTTGCCGATGAAACAGCCATGCTGGAAAAATTAAAAGCTGGCCAAGGGTGTGCTACACTGCTAGCGCTCTCCTATGATGACGGAGATGTGAAATTTGTTCTAGATTCTGTTTTTCAGGAAGGTAGACATGAAAAGGTGTATTTCCATCCAATGACCAATGCTCCAACCATGGGATTGAGCACTCAAGACCGTCTCACATTTGTGAAGAAGACAGGACATGATCCCTTAATTAAATTTTTATAAATACTGAGCTAATGTTTACTATAAATTGACTTCCGAAAAAAAAAAAAAAAAAGACATGAAGTACTGATATAGGCTACAACACAGAGGGGTCTCAAAAATGATGTTGTTGTTAAAGTGCTGTTGATTCATAGAGTCAATTCATAGTGACTCTGTAAGGGTTTTCAAGGTGCAGTTGGTGTGTTTGAACTGCCGACCTTGTGGTTGACAATCCAGTGCTTATCCTACAATAGCACAACAGGATTCTAATAGAAAGAAGCTAGTTACAAAAAAGAAGATATTTTATGATTATACTTATATGAAATTCCAGACTAGGCAAAACTACAGTAGAAGAATATAGCTTAGTGGTTGTTAAAGGCTGGGGAGGGGTAGTGACAAGGTTTCTTTTGGTGGGGGGGGGGTGATAAAATGTTCTAAAAAAAAGTGTAATGACAATTACAAAACATTGTGAATATATAAAAAATGATGAAATTGTACACTGTTGTTGCTGTGTTGTGCTGACAGAGTCAACTGTGACTCATAGTGAACCTCTAGGACAGAGAAGAACTGTTCCACAGCAATTCCTAGACTGCATTCTTTACAGGAGCAGATCATCAAGTCTTTTCTCCCACAGAGCCACAGGAGAATGTGAACCACTGACATCTGGGTTAGCAGCCAAGCTTTAAGAATTATATCACCAGGGCTCCTGAATTGTACACTAAATGGGTGAAATATATGGTATACAAATTGCATGTCAATAAAGCTGCTGAAATAAAAATAAGGAACAGCATCTAAAAAAATCTCCCAAGTGTTTTGAAACAAAATAATACACTTATAAAAATCCACAGATCAAAGAAATCAAAATGAAAATTACAATAAGAACACCCACACTTGCAGATAATACCCACTAGACCTGGCTTCAATGATTGTACGATCAGAGCTCAACTAGAGGAAGAAAGAAGAGTGAAAAAAGAGTAATCTGATACAATTTGATGAACTTGACCTACACTTATGGATGCAGTAGCTCAAAAGAGGGAACAAATCTTTATAGTGAGGATCATTCCCACCCCCTCCATATGCAGAGTAGACAGGGATGGGCAACTTAGACATTGGCTACCCAAAATAAGGGGGCTACAAAGGCAAGAAGTGACTGGCTTACAAGCTTTCAAGAGGGAGCCTAGATCCAGAGGGCACAGAAGACGGTAGAATCTCCAATGAATAGTATTCAATCTGTCTGGATGGGGCTGATGAAAGGAGATGCAGATGGGTCTCTTGTGATACAATAGTGAATAATTGTTATCAGGACTGATTGTGAGGGTTGGAAATGTAAAGGTAGACG
>NW_006408655.1:7249277-7249824 GCF_000296735.1 Chrysochloris asiatica
TACTAAAGGTTGTGTTCTTTGATCTTCATCAGTATTTTAAATCCTCTTTGCTTTCAGCAAGCAAAGTTGTATCATCTGCATATCACACATTGCTAATGAGGCTTCCTCTAATCCTGATGCCACATTTTTCAACATATAATCAAGCTTCTCAATTATTTGCCCAGCATACAGACTGAATAAGTATCTTTAAAGAAATCAACCCTGGCACACACCTTTCCTGATTTTAAGCCATTCAGTGTGTCTCCTTGTTCTGTTCAAACGATTGTCTCTTGGTCTATGTGCATATTCCTTGTGAGCACAATGAAATGTTCTGGAATACCCATTCTTCACAATGCTATTCATACTTTGTTATGATCCACACAGTCTGATGTCTTTGCATAGTGTCTGCTTTCAGCCAACATCCATCTGACATTAGCAATGATATCCCTCATTGCATGTCTTCATCTCTATCCAGCTTGAATTTCTGGCAGTTCCTTTTGATGTCCTGTTGCAACCGGTTTTTAATTATCTTTAGCAAATTTTACTTGCATGCAATATTAATGATATT
>NW_006408655.1:7249924-7251087 GCF_000296735.1 Chrysochloris asiatica
AGGTAGAAGCCTGAACCACAACCAGATCTCCAGAGATGGGAAATTTCCACTTGAAAGGACAAGCAGACCAGCCTGGAATGGCTAGAAGAACAGAAGATACTTCTTGAAAGAAAGACCTACAGAAAACATACAAAACAATAGAGGCAGATAGACTGCTACTACAAGAACAAACAAGTTGCCTGCCCAGGAAACATCAAGGCAAGTGGTCGGGTCCCCTCAGTGCAAACCCCATTCCAAGCATAAGACCTAATGGGAATACATGCTCTGATTGGTGACCACGCTCGTCACCAATAAGGGGAAGTGAGGGAAAAACAGCAATGAAGTGGCAAGCTAAGCCCTACAATGTGGAGAGTGAAGCGTGCAGCTGATAAAAAGAGAGGGCATATGCACAAGAACACTCACACTTGCAGATAATACCCACTTGACCTGACTTCAATGACTGGATGATCAGAGCTCAACCAGAAGAAGAATGAAGAGGGGAAAAAAGAGTAATCTGATACAATTTGATGAACTTGACCTACATCTATGGATGCAGTAACTCAAAAGAGGGAACAAATGCTTACAACAAGAATCATTCCCACCCCCTCCACACAGAGTAAACAGGGATGGGCAACTTGGACATTGGCTACCCAAAATGGTGGGGGGAGGAGGGCTACAAAGGCAAGAAGTGACTGGCTTACAAGCTTTCAAGAGGGAACCTAGAGCCAGAGGGCATGGAGGAAGGCAGAATCTCCAGTGAGTACTATCCAATCTGTCTAGGCAGAGCTGATGAAATGAAATGAAGATGGGTCTCTTGTGATTCAATAGTAAATAATTGTTATCAGGACTGATTGTGAGGGTTGGAAATGTAAAGGTAGACATTTTATAGCAAGGAATGGAGTTATTAACATTCCAGTCTAGGAGTGGAGGTCCCTAGGACCATTAATGGAGAAGAGCTGAGAAGCAGCGATGCCTGAGATGGAGGCAGAGATGATGACGTGGAACAATGGAGCAGCTGGGGACTTTAGATCCAGAGAGGGAGAGCAACTGTGTGCTGAAGACTCGGGGGTGGGGGAGGTAGTGTAGGGGGCAGGCTTGCAGTGTATACCCTTTGGTTGGTTGATGATGCATGGAGGGGATTGGAACCATGACAATGAAATGATCTATGATAGAATGAATGTAAA
>NW_006408655.1:7260349-7264930 GCF_000296735.1 Chrysochloris asiatica
CTTGTGATGCAATGGTGAATAATTGTTATCAGGACTGATTGTGAGGGTCAGAAATCTAAAGGTGGACATTTTGCAGCAAGGAGGAGAGTGATTAACTTTTCAGTCTAGGAGCGGAGGACCCTAGGACCATCAATGGAGAAAAGCGGAGAGCGGGATCCTACCCTGAGAAGCGGTGAGACCTGAGATGGAGGTAGAGAAGACGATGTCAAGAGATGGTGTGGTTGGGGATTTAGGATCAGGAGATGGAAAGGGGCTGAGGACTGTGGTGGCGGGGGGTGGAGGGGGCGCGGGGGGCAGGCTTACAGGGTACACCCTTTGGTTGGGTGAGGATGCATGGACGGCATGGTAACTATGCCAATGAAACGATGATGGAATGAATGTAAAGCTAATGTTCTCTCATGTAGACTATCATATAATTCATAATAAAACATTAAAAAAAAGCCAAAACTGTAATTGTAGAAGATGTGTAGCTAAAAGGAGGGAGTAATTATTAAGGAAATGACTTACAAATGCAGAGTCCCAGGTCACCAGTGGAAGAGACAGAGTCCCTCCTGCCTGTCCATTATATTGGGAGCAGGCCACACCCTCAAGGAAGCATCCCTTTAATTGATGGATTGCTTATAGCCACTTATCATAGAGCTAACTATGCCTGTATCCTGTCCCATCACCATGGGAATAAGCATATTCCAACTGCCAAACCTCTAGAAATCCTGGCCTAGTCAAGTTGACACAAAACCCTAATCATTGTCAACTTGAAACCTATAACTATATGTATAATCTCTAAATAAAGAAAATTATAAAGTCATACTTGTGCCTAACATGCTATAACTAAAACATATACAACTGAAAATGTGCTGGCCCCACTTGCAAATTATATGTCACGAATGAACAAAGCAAAAATATTTGATGCATACATACAAAACAAAACAAAAAATATATAATCATTTAAAAGTCCAAAGGGCAGATTCTGGAAGCCAGCCTCCTTCCTGAAGGCACACAGCCTTACGCAGTCCATGGCCTTAGAGTCTGACGTTTCTCTGTCTCTTCATGCTGCCACCTCTGCTGCTGTTCCTGCTATTTCCACTTTTTCTAGCAGGAATCCCAAGTTCCACTCAGGCTCTTCCTTCCCAATGGTCCTGGGATCATCTGTTCCTGAAGTGGGGGTCTTCCTCTTTTTTGCTGTCTTTCTACCTTAGCAAGCATGATGTTCTTCTCCAGGGACTGGCCCCTTCTGATAATATGTCCAAAGAATGAGAGATGAAGTTTGATCATCCTGGTTTTCTAATTATTTGGGGACCTAATAAGGAAGACTTGTGCTTTATGTAATCTTCTGGGATTTGTGGGGGGTTTTCACTCTCCATAATATTCCGTTATGTTGTACATACCACAATTGTTAGCCCATTTTCCTGTTGAATGGCAATTGGGTTTTTCTAGTTTTCTTTGTTATGAACAGTTCTATGAACTTGCTTGTGCATGTCTCTGTCATACATGTGTGAGTTTCTCTTGAGGGTACATTTAGGAGTAGAATTGTAGGTTTATAGGGTAATTTTATAGACCTATTTATGTTCTTATATACATATGTATGTATACATTTAATAAACACTTGTACTTACTACATGCCAGATATAGCTCTAAGCACCTTATAAATATTAACTCAGAAACTCCTCATGGTGGTGGTGGTTGTGTGCCGTAAAGTCGGCTCCAACTCACAGTGACCATGTATAGGGTTTCTGAGGCTGTAAATCTTTATGAGAGCAGAAAGTCTCACCTTTCTCCCACAGAACCACTGGTAGTTTCTGAACTGCTGACTATGAGATTAATAGCCTGATTCATAACCACTATGCTACCAGAGCTCCTTAATTTCTCATAGCAAGCCTATTAAATAGATAAAATTTATCTCCATTTTACAGATGAAGAAACTGAGGCAGAGAGGTTCAGTACCTAATCCAACAAGATAAACTGCTAATAAACAGAGTTTTCAATTCAACAAGATAAAACCAAATTGTTTTATGAATTGATTATATTTCTTTATACTCAAATCCTCAAAACAAAAGGATTTCCACATCCTTTCCAGCACTAGATACTGACAAACTTCTTAATGTTTGTCAATTAAATGGGTGTAAAATGCTATTTCATTGTAGTCTTAATTTATCTTCCAGGGATTAATAATGATGTTGAGCATCTCTTAAATGTGTATTAACTATAAGTGTGTTCTCTTCCATAAAATATTCTATTCAGTTTTTTTACACCCATTTTTGTTTTGGTTGTCATTGTTGTTTTCTTATTGGATTTTAGTTCTTTAAATGTTTTTTATACTTACCCTTTGTCTATGTCATCATTATCTTCCTCCTGATCAATAAAACTGTCTCCATATTGGACATGCCAACTTGTCCTACTTTGTCCTTCTCCAACATTTCCACAATCAACAGATTCATCTAATAAAAACACAGATTTAGAGTATGACTCTGCCTGACCTTAAAGCTTTCACTGATTTCTAACTGTACCTTAAATAAAATCCAAAATAATCTATTTCTCCAAATCTGTTTTTTTTTTTTCTCTCACTAGATTTTAGCCACACTGCAACTGTTTATGTCTTGAAGATGCCAAGGATTTCTTATCTCGGGGCCTTCTCAAAAGTTATTCCTGCCACCTGGATTGTTCTTTGTCTCTGGCTTTGCCTGGAGAACTCCTGCTCACCCTTCATGTCCCAGGAAAGCCCTCTCATGGCTACAGAAAGACAGTCAGCTTTCTCTTTAAAAATATTTCACTTAATATTTCATTTATCTTTCAAAACACTTAGTTCATTTTATAATTATATGACTATATATTTATTTGTGTAACTACTTAATATCTGTCTCTTCCATTACACTAAAAGCTCAATGTATTTACCCATCATCCTGCACATCTGGCATTGTGCCTGGAAAATAGGTTATTCTTAATAAATATTTATTGAATGAATAAACAGATGAATGAAGATATAACGATAAATAAGACACACTCCTGGCTCAGAGAATTCACCCATAAACCTTTCCTTTCAATCTCAGTGAGATTTTAAAATTATTATTACCTGGATTAAAAATGCAGTAAGGATCAAGATGACACCCGTGACACAGACTTCATATTCTCAGTAAGAAGACCTTGTTACAGCAGAAATGTAGAGCGAGCAAGAGAGATGGTTTCTCACAAGTTTAAGTATGGGGCTAATGGCAAGCATAGGCTCATTTTAGGAATTTCAGATTTCTTCCAGCCTTGGGTGATGAGGCTTTCCTTCTCATAGTCAAGGTAATTTCACCTGTGCCCTGCAACTCATCCCTTCCTAAATCCCCTTCACTTGCATCACCTGATACCTCTTTCTCAGCTGGTATCTCCTTGAGCTGGAAGCATTCTGTTCTCCCTTTCCTTGATTTCATATTATCCTCTGAAACGCACTTAACAACAACAATAACTATCATTTATATATCCCTTTTTCTCATCAAAATCACCCCGTTTCCTCATCTCTGATCACGCTATAACACACTACAATTTGGCTTCATTTCCACCACTCAAAAGGACCTTCTGTAGAGCTGCTTCCTACTCGCCAAATCCAATGAACATTTTCTAGTCTTTATCCAGAGGTGTGCCTGTAAATGTTTAACAACTGAGTTTTCAGAGCAGGAACTAGGGACCCCTAACTTTCACTGTATGCCAATTTCTGTGGTGAAAACAAGTCCACTACGGCTGATTTTAGCTCCCAACTTGGCATCAATTGGCTTGCAAAATTCTTGAAATTTTAATAACTGCCTCTCATGAGCCATTATGAGCCCCCCACAGTACACCACTGTAATCTTACTGAAACCTTCTGCTGCACTGGAATCAGCTGATTTCTCCTTTTTGCCTAAACTGCCTATTCTTTTGTATTTTATGACATTGCATATTTCTGAATCTCCTCCAGTCTCGCTAGCCTTTTATTATCCATTACTTCCCTGCCCTGAATTATTCTTTTTCTTCCTGCTTAAGAGTTGAGATTCACCAGGTCTGTACTCTGCCCAGTGCTGTTCTTTCTTAACTAACTTTCCTGGTGTAATCAAATAAAGCGGGGGGTGCATCAAAATGTTTGTGAGAAAATTCCATTATCTTTTCATCCTTTTTTTTTTCTTTCATTCATTTTCCCACAAACTTTTGGAAGCCTCCCTCTTACACTTCTTCTATCTCAAAGGCCTGATGGACAACTCCAGCTAAAAGTGTATCTCAAACCCAACATGTCCCAAGATTTATTCATACTTTCCCCATAATCTGCCTTCATTACTTCTATTTAGTCAATAAAGTCTCATTTTTTTCTTAAGTATTTCTTGAATTCATCTTTGTTTCACTTTTCTTATCACTACTGCCATTTCAGGAGTTAGTAATCTTTGCATCTATAATATTCCAAGCTAATAAGGTCCTTTCCTGGTATAAAATTGTTTAGTGGCTCACCATTCACTGGTAGTATTTCTTAAGATGTGTATTGTATCCCAAGGGGCAGGGGGAGTGTGCACAGGGGGAGAGGCTTATGGTCAAAGAAGTATAGAATTCAATGGAATAAACAAAAGCAAGTAAAAAAAA
>NW_006408655.1:7265030-7271077 GCF_000296735.1 Chrysochloris asiatica
GGAGATGCAGATGGGTCTCTTGTGATACAATAGTGAATAATTGTTATCAGGACTGATTGTGAGGGTTGGAAATGTAAAGGTAGACGTTTTGTAGCAAAAGGAGGTGAGTGATTGACTGCAGTCCAGGAGTGGAGGTCCCTGGGACCATCAAGGGAGAAGAGCGGAGTATAGTACCCTACCCAGAGAAGCAGTGACTCCAGAGATGGAGGCAGAGACAATGATGTGGAGAGACGGAGTGGCTGGAAACTCCAGACCCAGAGAGGGAGAGGGACTGTGTGCTGATGACCGGTGGCAAGCTTGCAGGGTATACCCTTTGTTGGTTGCTGATGCATGGAGGGGATTGTAACCATGGCAATGAAACGATATATGATGCGATGAATTTAAGGTTAATGTTCTACCATGTAAACCATCACATAATTCACAATAAAACATAAAAAAAAAAAGAAAATTACAAAGTATTTTGAATTGGGTAAAAATGAAAACACAACATACAGGTAAAGCAGTGATGCTGTAGGATCAGCACTGAACTTTGAATCACAAGGTTGGCAGTTCAAACCCACTGGCTGCTCCTCAGAAACCCTATACAGAATCACTATGAATTGGAACCAACTCAGTGGCACTTAACAACAACAGCAAAGCAGCATTGTAAAGGAAATTTATAGCACTAAACAGCTCTGTAGAAAAGAAGAATGGTCTCAGAACAATGAACTTAGCTGCCACTCGAAGAAACTAGAAAAGTAAGAGTCAATGAGATGCAATGGAAGCAGAAGAGGAAGAAAAACAATAAGATAAATAAATTAATTAAATTAAAGCAAAAAAGAATAGAGAAAAATTCACCAAAGTTGGTTCTTTGAGAACATATATAATATTGATGAAAATCCAAGCAAATGCATCAAGTGGAAAATAGTGAAAACATAAATTATCAAGATCAAGAATGAGAGAGTTACAATACCATAGATTCTACAAATATTAAGAAGGCAATTAGGGAACATTATGGACAACTTCATGCCAATAACGTTGACAACTTAGATAAAAGAGACAAATTCCTAGAAGAGATAAAAAACCAAAACTCACTCAAGAACTAACCAAACCTGAGTAATCCCATATCTTTTAAAGAAATTGCATTAATAGTTTAAAGTTATTCTGGCAAGGAAACTTAAATGTCTGTTACTAAGAGAAAGAATCCAGTTTGGAAAAGCTACATAAGCTATATGTTTCCAACTATGAGACGTTCTCAAAAGGCAAAATTATAGACAGTAGATTTCTAGGGGTTCAGGAGGAGGGAAAGAAGGCTGAACAGTTAAAACATAAGGCATTTATAGGGCAGTGAAATTATATTGCATGATACTGCAATGATGGACACATGGAATTATGGATCTGTCAAAACCCATAGACTGTACAACTCAGAGTGAACCCTAATATAAACTATGAACTTTAGTTAATAACAATTGATTTATCATTTACAACAAATGTACCATTTTGGATGTGAATGCAAAATGTTAATAATAGGAGAAAGTGACAACTCTTTTTGTACTTTCTGCACAACGTTTTGTAAACCTAAATCTGCTCTAAAAAAATAAAGTCTATTTAAAAAGAAAAACAAAACTTTTCAGCAAAGAAAACTACCATATGATTATTACTCCTCTTCCTCGTCTAGGTATTTACCTAAGATAAGTGAAAGTATATATCTACACAAAGACTTGTACATACATGTTCATGGCAGCTTTATCATCAGAGTCAACACAACCACTGGAAATAACCCATATGCTCATCACAGGCAAACGGATAAGTTAATTTGTGGAATGTCCATATGATGGACTACCACCAAGTAATACCGAGGAAAGAACTATTGATACAAGTAACACTATTATGAATCTCAAAATACCTGTTCTGAGTAAAAGGAGCCAGACCAAAAATAGAGTACCTATTCTATGTTTTTATTTATTTATTTATTTATTTATTTAAAATTCTAGAAAATGCAAAATATTCTATAGTGTCAAAAGCAGATGAGTGGTTTCCTGGAAATGGAAGGAGGAGTGGAAATAATGGATTAGAAATAAACAGGAAGAAACTTTTGGGGGTGATGGATACATTCATTGTCTTGATTGTAGTGATAACTTTATGAACATCAAATTATACAATTTAAATGCATTGTGTTCTGTATGTCATTTATACCTCAATAAAACTTAAACTTAATGCAAACTATAAATGCCTTCACTAAATGTAATGCACATTTTGTTTAAAACATAGTGGATCCAGGCAGAAATTAGCAAAAAAGAGAAATTTCAAAGGTTCTGTTTAAGGCATAACATAAACCTAGATCTTTTTCTTTAGAATTAATTACTGGTTTAAGAGATGATAGCCCAAGGTCAAGCCAAGATTCATTAACCTCAGGTGGCTATTTTCCCCCTTCAGGAACACATACTACATGGAATCCTGGTGTAGAACTGTAGGATAAGTACTCAACTACAAAGCTGTTTTGAGCCACAAGGTCAGTGGTTCAAACCCACCAACTGTTCTTCAGAAATCCTATACAGGTCACTGTGAATCGGAAACAACTTGATGGCACTTACTCCCCATTGCCACTCCCAGCACATCACTTCTGCTACCATGTGGGAAATCTCTGCTTCTCTGGGGACCAATCATCAGGCTAGGCCAACCTGTTTCTCTCTCCATAGCAATCATCTACTATCCCCTGGCTAATTCCCTTCATTCATGAAAAAGGAAACTCTTAAACACAGACTTTCTTCATTCCAACTCCTGCCATCCTCCTGAGTCATTTGAATATATGCATTCAATAAGCCATTCAATTCCTTGACCACCTCTTCAATGATATCTTCTTCTTTACATCATTAACCCATTGTCAAGTTACACCCTAGATCCGGAATTGCATCATATCAATAACACTAGTTCATATATGACTCCTACCAGCCACAACTTTCTACTCCTCCAGTTCAAGTACCTTTAGTATACTCTGAGCATTATAGTCTTTGTTTCTTTCTTTCCTTCCATCATTGTCATTTTTTTCTTCAACTTGTTTTATTTCTCCATCTCTCTCATCCTGTTCTTTTCTTCCTTTTGAACAGACATCAATCCATTCCTAATCATTGCCTCTTCACTATATTCATTTCCTCCATTTAGTTTAAAACTCCCTAATTCATCATTAAATAATCTCAAGCACTCTCAACTCCCTTGCCCATCTCTATCTCAATTGTACCTGCCTAGCAAAATGAATACCTGAGCATTCCCAAAGAAAATTATACAACCAAACAGAATGTATCATGAATTCATAATCACTAACTTCAACTGAGCCTTAATGTCTATTTTCAAAGTCCTTCTTTTCACTAATAAACTTGTTCAATTACTGTCAACTATAGTTATTTCATACCTTCTCTGATCTCAAATCTCTCATTAGCTCTTCACACTCAAGCAGATGACCTGACATAACATAGATAAAAGGTGAGCCCTCAGGTGTAAATTCCAGTATCTTCCTACCACCAGATCCATAATCCTATCTGCATCTGTGTCACCCTCTTCTTCCCCCTTATTAAAGTGGAAAGGGTGTTTCTTGTTCTATCAATAATCCTTCCTGGATTCCATCTCTTCCCATCTCAATTATGTTTAGTCACTGGTTACTGTCTCTCTCTATCTTCCATCATTGCTTCTATACCAAATGTTTGTAAACACCATTCAAAGAATCTCTAGAATCGTCCATCTTAAAACACAGCAAATTAATTTCCCTTGATACACTACTCCTACTGCTATTTCCTCACCAAGTCCCTAATTGAGTTTCTGCTCCTTCCTTTCTATAGCAACTGCTTGTGTCAATGACACCAACCACCTTCAAGGTGCCAAACGCAATGAATTATTCTCTCATTTGCATTGAAGACAATTATCTTTTCCCTCCTTCTTTAACCTTTTCTTTTGTCTTCCATGACATGATTTGATTCCTATCGCCTTGACCATTTCTTCTCAGCCTTCTTTAATAACTCATTCTCCTTCATACAGCTTTTAAATATTGAGTTGCATGTGGCTTAGTCTTAAGCCATAGTCTTCTTCTTATGTGTTTCCATTCATTTCTATATCATTCATATACTGACAACTTGCAAATTTATCTTTAGCCTACTCCCCACTCTGAGACTCATAAATCTACTTTACATGGTACACCTCCACTTGACTGTTGTACTGACTGCCAAGCATTTATTCACTTCACTTCCAAGTTCTTATGAGAAATTATATCTCTCACCACCATTCACTCCCCCACCCCCCCACCCCCGTCCCAACCCCTACTGGAAGAACAATAAATCAAGCAACTCTGCTCTCCCAGAGGCACTTAATCTATGTAAACCAATTGTGCTAACTTCTCAAACTGTGAATATTTAGTGAAATAACTCACAAATGGAAAAATAGAGCTAAAATATTTCTGAGTTCTATCACCACTGGAACCTTTAGAGCTGTCTGGATTATTTCTGATCCTAGTTCTTAATTTTTCCCATTGGTTATTTGAGCTAATTAATATTCTTAGAATAAATATCCATTATGTTTAAGCTAACCAGAGTAGTTGTCTGACACCCTAACAAAAATCTTGCTTGCTGAAAGTCAAGAGGACTTAAAATATTTACTGATAAAGATTAAAGAGCACAGCCTTTGGTATGGATTGCATCTCAATGTAAAGAAAACAAAAATCTTCACTACTGGACCAATAAACAACATTCTTATCAATGGAGATAAGATTGAAGTTGTCAAGGACTTCATTCTTCTTGGATCAACTATCAACACTCATGGAAGCATAACCACTCATGGGAGCAGCAATCAAGGAAACAAATGACATATTGCATTAGGCAAATATGCTGCACAAGACCTTTTTAAAGTGTTGAAGAGCAAAGATGTCAGCTTGAGGACTAAGGCCCGCCTGACACAAGCCATGGTATTTTCAGTAACCTCATGTGCATGCGAAAGCTGGACAGTGAATAAGGAAGGCCATAGAACTCCATAGGAAAACCAACTGATACTTTTGATTTATGGTGTTGGAGGAGAATACTGAAAGTACCATGGGCTGCCAAAAGAACCAACAGATCTGTTTTTGAAGAAGTGCAGCCACAGCTTGTAGGCCAAGATGGCCAAACTTCGTCTTTCATACTTTGGACATATTGTCAGAAGGGACCAGTAGCTGGAGAAGGATATCATGTTTGGTAAGGTGGAAGGTCAGAGAAAAAGAAGAAGACCCCCAGCGAGATGGCAAAGTGGCAGCATCAATGGGCTCAAGCATGGCAACAATTGTGAGGTTTGCCCAGGATCGGGCAGTGTTTCTTTCTGTTGTGCATAGATAGGGTCATTATAGTCGGTACCAGCTTGATGGCACCTAACAACAACAACAACTAATACAGAGGTCTTAAAAGCATAAGAAACTCAATCTGTTCTTTGTCCTGATTAACATGTATCTAGCTTTCCATCTCCAAAATTAGAACTTCCCTTCACACATTTGCACAGGCCAGAACTTAGGAATTCTCCATAATTACCATCTTCACCTACCCTGTATAAGTAAGGGTCTCAGCAGGTATTGCTTTACTCAAAGATGTGGGCAAAGTTATTGAAACTAAAGATCATGAAACACATGGGATTGTCATGAGGACAAAGTAGTCCCAGAGTAATTAACAACAACAAAAAAAACACAATAGCAAACAACCATGACAGCCCAAGCACATGCTAGAGCTGGAGAGGTTGGGAAGGAGCTGTAGTCATAAGGAGCAGAACCACTGCCAAAACCATAGCAAGGAGGCTATATATACTGCAGTTGTCTCTGTTCCAAATCATATGTCTTCTCCTCATGCCTTCCCTTGGCCAAATTCAACTGGAAATCAGAAGGCAAGGCAGCCCTAATGATGCTATCCATAAAAGACCACCTTCCTTCCTGTCACTTCCCGACTTCAAAATTTACTACACGGCTACAGTGGTTAAAACAGCTTGGTACTGGTACAATGAAAGGTACATAGATCAATGAACAGAATCGAGAATCCAGAAATTAACGCATCAGCGGTTTGAAACTA
>NW_006408655.1:7274695-7278490 GCF_000296735.1 Chrysochloris asiatica
TGAGTAGGTTCCAACTCGATGGCACCTGACAACAACAACAACAACAAGATAAAACCTGGAGTAGCACTGTGGGCTAATGCACTGGACTGCAAAATCATTTGAACCACAAGGTCGGTGGTTCAAGCTCACCACTCACTCCTTGAGAACTCTATACAGGGTTGCTATGGGTCAGAAACTACTTGATAGAACTTAACAACAACAAAAACACAAAACTAGTTTCTGTTGTTGTTGTAAGTGCCATTGAGTTGGTTCTGATTCATAGTGATCCTGTATAGGATTTCCAAGTACCAGCTGGTGGGTTTGAAAGGCCAACCTTGTGGTTCAAACTGATCTTAGGGTCCAGTGCTTTTCCTACAGCATTGGTTTCATCAGTATTCCATGTATACACACTCTAATTCAATCCAACATGATTTTTCTATTGATTGCGTTTATAACATATCTCAAGTATATGTACTTTTCTCCACATACTCCTTGTTTTTTTTATTCTCCTTTCTTTTGATTGATTTTTTTCCTTTCATTCCACTTTTCTGTCTAGTACTTTGCAAGTTATACTTTTTTTTAGATCACAGTCTAGATAATATTTATCCTTGTCTTACAGTATCTTAAGTTTCTCAATATATTTACTGTCCTCCAAAACTTTAAAAGGATCTCAGATAACTTTAACTACATTCACTATTATGTCTTTCAAATTATATATTATAAGATTTTGAAGGTTTTCTTTTCTTTGAAACAGATTTCAAGTTAACAGATTTGTATTGATCATAATCTTTGGTTCATGATATACTGTCATCATTGGTCCAAAGATGGCACTCTTTTATTTGTCATTTATTTATCGACTTATTTATTTTTACTAATAAAATAGACACCATGAATCCATAACTCAATCCAAGAATTAGAGCATTTGCAAGAATTTACATCCACTTCTGCTCTCTTCTACTGTAACTGGCTCCTTCAGAGAAAAAATCACTACACTGAATTTTTAAAGTTTATTATTTTCTTATTTTTTAAAATGCTTTTTATTACTTAAATGGTTTATAAATATACTTGTCCTCTTCTACTGGAGACCTGGGACTCTGCAATTGTAAGGCATTTCCTTGATAATAAACTTCTCTGTTATTCACTGGTTTTGTTTCTCTAGAAAAGCTGGCCTAAGACATGTGGTACCAAGAGAGTGGGGTCCTAGAGAAACAAAATCATAAGGATGAGTTTTCTAAATTGGTTCTCAAGTCTGAGTAATTTTAAAGGCACTCATACTGGGTGGAGGCATGTCTGGCCTCCACTTCATAGGAATTTGGGCCTCTTTCCTGCTTATGGAGACAGACATGGTCCCCACTCCCCATTTGATTTAAGCAGTTGGTGCTGTGAGCAGGATTCCTTGCAATGGTTCCAGACTTATGAAACTATGAGGTTTTGTAAGTAAAAGAACTAAGGGAGATGGGATAAAATGTTTCAGCTAAAGGGAGAGCAACTTCTGGAATTACCTGGAGTTCATGTCACACTAGATAGAAAAGATAACTGATCTATGGCCAGGGACTACTGGAATCTAACCTGTCACACACTCAAGGTCATATGCATATGAAATGGGTTAGTCCAAGGGAGAAGAAAAGACTGAACTTGAGTGTTTTTAAAAGGTTTGTGTTTGACTGCCTTTTAGATATTGGTTTCTTTCTGCCTATTATTATAAAATATACATTTTTTATGTTGTTGTTGTTGTTAAGTGCCTTAGAGTCAGTTCTGACCCATAGTAACCCTGAACAGGGTTTCCAAGGCTGTAAATCTTTATGGGAGCAGAAAGCCTCACCTTTCTCCCGCAGAGCAGCTGGTAGTTTCAAACTGTTGACCTTGCGGTTCGCAGCCTGATTCGTAACCACTACACTATCAGAGCTCCTTAATATGTATGATAGAAGTGAATATTGGGTGTGATGATTACAAAGAGCTTGTAAGCCCACTTTCAGCCTATATTTGACTAGATTTACTAAAAGGGAAGTTAGAAGTTGCCCAGAAAAAATAGGCTTCTTGGTTTATCAGGAGTGGGGAAACTTTTTTCTTTGAAAACTTATAACATCATTCATGGGCCACATAAAATTATCAACTTAAAAACTAATCTACTATATTTGGTCAAACATTTAATTAATTCACCCCTAATATTAGCGCCCTGGTATGATGCTGTGGGTTAATGTGCCAGACTGCAAAGCCGTTTGAACTGCAAGGTCAGTGGTTCAAGCTCACCATTTACTCCTTGGAAACCCTATACAGGGTCACTATGGGTCAGAATCGACTTGATGGCACTTAGCAACAACAATATGACTGAGGAGTCCTAGTGTGGCACTGTGGGTTAATGCACCAGACTACAAAGCCAACTGAACTACAAGGTCGGCAGTTCAAGCTCACCAGTTGCTCCTTGGAAACCATATACAGGGTCACCATGGGTAGGAACCAACTCAATGTCACTTAACAAAAAAAATATGATGACTGGAACTGCAGTTACCTTGGCAGAACCAGACCAAATGATTTCATGGGCCTTATATGACGCTCTAGACAGATGTTCCTCACCCCTAGTTTATGACTTTGTAGAGTAGGGGGCCTTTGGTAAAATCCTGAGTTCCATAAGAACCTTTAGAGTTGGGACATTTGTATTTGAAAATACATGCAAACCAACCCAGAACTGCTGAGAGACCAGGAGACTCCTGATTGAAAGAAAACAGAAAAACAGTGGACAGTTTGGTGTTTTGAGTTTCCGAGGTATTGGGCAAGGAAAGTCAGCCCATGAGAGAAAACCTCATTCTAGGAATGAGCATTAAAAGGAACCAGAGAGCCATATGCTTGCTGGTGAACACTTGGATCTATGTGTGAGTGGAACTGGGGGAAATGCAGTAAGAAATCTTGTTCTATTGGCACCGTTGACCTTGAGATAAGACTAACAGAAAGACTCGCTGGTCTGAACTTTAAGGAGTTGTGTGAACTCCTGAATTTAATGGTACTGACCTAGTCCATGGGGGTTAGGGATGAGAGTGAAGGTGCCAGCTGATCTGAAGTGTAGGTAGGTATGCACAAACTCCCAAACTTGTGTCTGATACCTATTTAACCTAGGTTGGATAGCTAGGGTTGAGTTGCCAGAACCTGACAAGATGATGATAAAGACATTTGATACTGTGAGCAAGTGCCAATTGGTACAATTTGGTGAACTGGACTTTTGCTTATGGATGCAGTTACTCAAAAATTCCAATCAGAATGTAAGATTCTTCAGATCCAGAAACATGTTTGTCTCCTCAGTGTACTGGGTTGATAGGGATGGGCAATTCAAACATTGGTTATTAAAAATGGGGGACTATAATGGCATGAAGTAGCTAGCTTACAAGTTTTAATGGGTGTGCTTAGTTTTAGAATGAGGGGGAAAAGGAGACTCCCCATTGATTAGTTTTCCTCTTTTCCAGATGGGTCTTTTAAAAGGGGATGGGGAATGATGCTGGAGGATTTTATTATTTTAATTATGAGTAACTGCTAGTAGGATTAATTGTGATTATCAAAACTGTAATTGTAACAAGAATGGGCAACTTGGACACTGGCTACCCAAAATGGGGGTGGGGCTAAAAAGTCAAGAAGTGACTGGCTTACAAGCTTTCGAGAAGGAACCTAGAGCCAGGGGGCATGGAGGAAGGCAGAATCTCCAGTGAGTAGTATCCAATCTGTCTAGGCGGAGCTGATGAAATGAAATGCAGATGGGTCTCTTGTGATACAATAGTGAATAATTGTTATCAAGACTGATTGTGTGCTACAGAGGAACTTAACAACACA